>NC_139804.1:16855436-16910436 GCF_963457635.1 Microchirus variegatus
AACACAGAACAAGGTATAAGAGGGAGCACTGAAAACGTGTGGGGAAATCTCAAAACTCATGTCGACAACCAATACAATTTGGGAAAACAATGATGTCATAATTCCACCTCTCTTGCGCTTTCATTCACTGTTGCTTATCTTTGCTGTTGTCATCGCTTTCTTCCTGTGTTTGTTTTTTTTGGTTTTAAGACAATTCATAATTTCTTGCCCTGGCTTTCTTCATTCTGTCTCTGTTTCTGTGATAGTTCACATTGTAACGTACATTCACCCAAATAAAGCTTTAAAAACCTTTGTACACAGCGAACATGCCGTATGCACATAATCAACATGCTTCTTCTCATGTTTTGGTGTAGCAGCGCTACAGCGCCCCATGCAGGCCATGTACAGCACTTAGAGTCATTTTTGGGTTTTTTTGTGGATGAAGAAACATTATCCCTTAAGTTTGTCCAGTTTCTTCCTCAGGGAGTGTACATTCCCCATTATCACCATGGGCTGATGGATCTGGGTGAGCCACTGTTTCTTCAGGCATAGCCTAACGCCTCCACATTCACTCCGCTTTCTCTTTTTATTACTCACATTGGAATTTCTCAAAATGAATTCCAGTTGCTATGCTGTGATTTCTTTCACGCCAGCTAACCTCCTAATGTTCAGCTGGAGCAAAATGTGCCAGAAAATAAACCCAGTGCACAGTTCCATTAGGACTGCATGAAAATAGATCCACAAAGTGACAGGATAAAGGCAGTTTTTTTTAAATGTACTTAAAGGTGCATGATGTAATAAATCTAAAGCAACTGGCCATAAAATCTTCCTAATATGTCACAGAGACTCAGGAATAATGTTCATATAACAAACTGAACTCACCAACAACAACAGTACAGACGAAATCATGTTTTTGGCATGTGGCGCCACCTACCGCCGTCTACCAATCATTGCAGTCAGTAGAGTCTCAGCTGCTGAGCAACCACGGGTTTGCCAGTTACGTCAGAAAACGAAACCTAAAAGACCTCTGTGTTTTGAAATTTGAATGTAGTAACCGTTTTTGGCCACATTCTTACATATGGCACCTTTAATCACTCAAGCACATAAAGCAAGTATAAAACACCAAAACTGAAGACACCAAACTCTCACTACAGATCACAGCCTGCACATGCGCCCCTTAACGGCCACTTAAACTCCCTGATTTTGTGATTCCAGCTCACAAAGGTCATGTTGCTTTCTTCTGAATCTCTGACAACCAGGCCTCAACATTTCAAAGTCCCCAGGAATAAAAGTCGTATAAGCCTAATTAAATTAGTAAGTGTGGATTTATGAAGTAGATGTCCACTGAAATACAATATATACTACATGAATTTCCAAGAAATAAAGGCTTCCCGAAAACAAAACTGTTAAATGAATGTGGCATTATGGAAATAAAAGTCCTCTTCAGTTCACACTGATGTCTGAGGGGGTCAAGCTTGATTTTGTTGGTGTTATCATGACCCCCAGGCTTCGTTCCTGTGCTCCTCGTGAGTGGTTGATGTGTGGTAAACCAATTTAAAGACTCTCTTTTAACTCTCACCACATGTCTCATGGCTAAGGATGCTGCCGCTTCTAGTGAGCTTTATTTAGCTTATATCACTGCACTCGTAGACAGTGGGTCTTGTATTCATAGTTGTTTGGCTCATGAGGGATCCCTGACTATGCCAAACACACACAAACACAACCATGCATTTTTCTTATTCGTCTGCTCCATTGCCTTCCTCAGTTTACTTTTTGACCTTTTCTCACATTATACAACAAACTGAGTTGGATTATTCTTGGTTTTATGAGCAGGCATGTTGTATGTGATGTGTACTCCCTGTGTGTTTCACCACGGAAGCTTGTTGGCACTTTCATTTTTTCTGTCTGCTTGGCTTGATATGCATGTCTGTGATGTAATCAAACACAGTCTCTTCCTAAAGGAATGCAGAGAAAGGGTAGCAACCATGGCTGCCTCCTGTAGAAGTGGTGTGTGGAGGGTTCCCAGCACTATCCGTGTGAACAGCGCTCACTGCACTTGGAATATTGGGGAATGAGCAGAAGATAGTCCCTGGAGCTGATTTGACAACCACTGTCGACCTGACAACTGGAGGGCGTCGGCTTGAGGGTCAAAACCCCGAAGAGTGTGTGGTCAAATTGAACTCGATAAAAAACCCTGGTTAAACCCTGGTTTTGCTTGCCACCTTAGAACGGTTCGTTTTGGATCTGTGTTAACGTAGTCCAAGACCTCTGATGCAGACCAATCAAATGAACTTTGATCCACTTGGAAGAGGTGGTCCTGGAACATTTGCCAGTGAACTCTGGAGTGGTTCTTTACAGGTGTGAACTCTATCCATAGATTTCACTGAATGCAATACTATTAACATCTATGTAAATCCACAAATGAGAAGGGAGAACCGGGAGGAGAATCACTGATGAGAATGAGAACGCTGCTTCCATCCTCTTTATCTGGCAGGTCACAGCGATTCGTCTTCTGCAGGCAAACCAGTACATTTAGTAGAACATCATCACCCCAAAGTCACCCGACTCACAGCCGAGGATGTGGGCAACGCTTGTGGCTCAGGACCTTCCTGCCCGTGGTTGAGAAACAGAAGCAAGTTGCCAGTTCTGTGGTGCTCCAGGGTAATACGACTTGCTTAGCTGAGGAGGAGGAAGAGCCTCACAGACCAGGAGGATTGTCTATTATGTCTATTGTTTTTATGAATCACTTAACTTATTTGAACTGTGTATTGTTTTTATGACTTTCTGTATGTCTCCTTTTATGATTTTATGTTGGTGACCTGAAGGTCAATTCCCACCTTAGTGGACAATAAAGTCTACATAAAACAGTGTAGAATTAACTGACACAAGAGGGTGGGTGTGCAGGCACATGGCGTGGTGTCTTTTCTTTATTTCAATAGTTAATAGTTTAGTTATATATATATATATATATATATATATAATAGTTTCATGATTTGAAATAATTGTTGAATTCCCGATATTATGTTTGTCATTTTGTTTCCATTTTCAGAAATTCTGAAATACTTCAATTAATTGTTTTGCATGCTGGTGTGTTTGTTTTCAATAGTTTTCAATGTTGAATTTGGTTGTGTTTGCCTGTTTTTTGTACATGAATAAAAAGAAGGAAAACAATATTTTATATAAATGTGTGTGTGTGGTCACATGCATTCCAACAACTGCATGTGATAGCGGTCTATATTCTCCAATTCATTTTCTCTACATAGGAGAGAGATCAGCAGTAATACCTCAGGTATAATTACAATATATAAAACTACAAATATCTCTGGGGCTGCAAATGTGGATATAAGAAATCATTCTGAGTCAGGAGAATAATCTGTGTAGTGTGTAGAATGAGTAATGTGGGTGATCAGGCTGAAGCTTCAGGGTGAACTCAGAAAAAGAATGGTTGGAGTCCAGCCAGTGTCAGTGTACATTGATCTAACGCAGCGCAGCAACCCTTACATAGAACAAATCAACATCCTTTTCATCAATTATGCATGACAAGTTGCAACAGCTTGTCTATATAGTGGCATATAAAAATCCACACCTCCGCACCCTGTGTGTTGGGACCCTAAATATATTTAAATGAAAGGAGGTTTTGTGTTTGTGTATTGCTTTATGTGTGTGTGTGTGTGGGTGTGTGTGTGTGTGTGTGTGTGTGTGTGTGAGAGAGAGAGAGATCAGGGGCCTGTTGCACTAAACTTTAAGGGATTAAGCCGGGCTATATGTTGCTTATCCTGGCTGAACGGTTGCACAAAAGCAATGGCGCATAAATTACCATGGTACGCCTGGTCCTGACCAGGATATGCTTATCCTGCTGCTCAATCTGTCCAGTCAGCTGTTAATCTGATCAATAATAAAGGTGTTTTACACATTACTCGTGATCTTTTTGGAGTTTTATTAACCTGCATTAAAATATTACAGTGATTTCATGTGGTTCAATGTAATTTGAATTCTGATTAGTCTTGAAGGATTGCATGAAGACCAATGTTCGTATTCGCTGATGTTGTAAAAGTGGTTTCATTCAAGTCAGTGACGAGAGCAATTATATAAAGTACTCATTCATTCATCTGTGTTTGGGTCACAATGATGTTTTAGACGAGGAAGCTCTGATACTTATAAGAGAGACTTTCTGACAGGACAGTGTTTCAGGACAAGCATTATTGATTAATTATCCGGTAATCGTATCTAAAATTAATCATCACAAAGCACAGAGCCGTGGACTCAGGGCAGATCATCTGACAGGGACTACATTTTTTATTATTTTTACATTTTCTTACGTATATTCACATGGACAAGTGGAACATTTAAATAAAGGCCTGATTTACCATCAGAACTGTATGTGATAAAGTCAAGTCAGTGATCATGTATTTGTGATTTCGCTGCATATCATTACATGAAACTTTATCTTTCATTCAGCTGGTTTTAATGCAAATAACGTCTCTTCAGTAACTGTACTCAGAACACCCTATAGCAACTCCTACTGGCCATAAAGTGCTATCACACAAATATCACTATAAGAATATTAAGCGTTCATTTCACAAATAATCACATTCTCTTACAGTCGCAGTAGGAAAACTCATGTTGTTACAGTTTGACAGTTTGATTGACATGTTGTGATTGTTGTAGGTGGAGTCAGTCTAGCTACACCCAGACCTTACTCTGTTATTTTACTCTGGTACCCCAAGGGAAGTGTGCCAAAGTATGGAACAGTTGGGGCTGGTTATTTTGTATTCCTAATGGAGAACCGAAATACAGACTGCACTGTACCAAACTATTCCACTTGGTGGAAACACAGCTATATTTTCTAATTTTTACAGATCAGTTTCGATCTGAACATCTTGGTCGCTCAGATAGTATTTCAAAGTGTCTTCTGTTTCACTCTCAGCGCAACTTGAATGACAATCACAACAATGAAGTAGGCATGACCTGTAACTGAAAATCCATGTGGAAGACAAGACTAGACAATGTCAATATGGACACGCAGATCAGATCTGATTACTAATATGTAATGTGAACAGCTGGTTAGGAAGATCAGATTCTGATCAGATATGCTTGCAAATCTGATTTAGGCTGCTGTCTAAACAAGGCGTTTTGTCTTCTCCAGTTTGCAGGTGATACTCCACTGGACAACTTTTGTGAGCTTAATGTTTTCTAAAGCCCAATTTATACTTCTGCGTAAAGTGCTCTGCGTAGGCTACGTAGAGACTCTGCGTCAACGCAGAGACTGTCGAAGAGCCTCTGCGTCGTCTCCGGGTGCACAAAATATTTTTTAAGTGTCCGTCACTCCGTCAAGGGACTACGGAGACGGCAGGAGCTGCGATTGGTCCTCAGGACATGCTGAGCGAAGCTGCTCTGTGCCGGCTCTCAGTGCGCTCCGGGCGTCCTGACAGAGGCGGAGCTGATCCCCGCCGATAACGCCGCTGCCGAACTATAAATACGTCACATCTTAACACACACAGCACATGTTTAGACCCTAAATGGCCAATTTCTCGCCTCAAATTATCTTAAAACTGCGTTCCGTCACACAGAAAAGTGAGAAACGGCCACTGTTTCAACAACAACAGTCTTTCGCTCTCTTTCTTTCTCGGACGCCATTGCTCACTGTAGCCAGAAGCATAACAACCTTGCGCAGCGACCCCTACTGATCGGGCGGGAAATTGCAGCGAGTGTCCGTCACCACGACGCAGAAGTATAAATGCTCGAGGCGTCTCCGTGGTGACGCAGACGGATAACGCATACGCAGTCGGAGAAGTATAATGTGGCCTTAATGCCTTTTGCTAAATTTTGTCTTTCAGTTTGCCATTCACCTGCCCCACCACACCCAGCTCTGTCTTCACTCTCTGGATTTCCCTGGATACTCACTATGGCAGCTCAGAGATTCAAAAGGATTCAGTGGATCTCTTTGATTATTTGCAATCAAACTTGCCTCAGCCTCCTGCATTGTTCTGCCTTGTGTAGTGAAAACAGAAAGCATCAATGACTCCTGCAACCCATAGTGTAAAATCAAACATTTTCTGTATGGACTTTGATGTGGGAGGGTGACAAAACCTTCACTTTCCAGTTGAAAAAGGCTGGGTTCACACTAGATGTTCACACTAGCACCTCCCCCAACCCTCATCTATGACAGCCTTACCTGCTTCAGCCCTCTCTCCTCTGAAGATGTTCACACACTAGTGACATCTAACCATGCCACCACCTGTTCCCCGATTCCCTCCCCTCTTCTACAAAGCATCTCGAAGACATCTTGCCTTTCTTAACCACACTGATCAACTCCTCCCTCACGCAAGACAGCTACAGTAAAGCCACTCCTAAAGAAACCCACTCTAGACCCTGCCGATACTCAAAACTACAGACCTGTATCTCTTCTCTCGTTCCTCTCAAAAACCCTGGAACGTGCTGTCTTCAACCAACTGTCTTCTTACCTTTCACAAAACGACTTCCTTGACCCTAATCAGTCAGGCTTCAGGACGGCTCACTCCACTGAGACGGCCCTCCTCACAGTGACTGAGTCGCTCCGGGCCGCCAGAGCCTCGTCCCTCTCTTTGGTCCTCATCCTCCTCGACTTATCCTCTGCGTTTGACACAGTCAACCACCAAATCCTCCCCTGCACTCTGGCCAAACTTGGCGTTACCGGCTCTGCCCTAACCTGGTTCACATCATACCTGACAGAACGCACCTTTCAGGTCACGTGGAATGGCTCCTTGTCCAAACCCTGCTCCCTGGATACTGGTGTCCCTCAAGGCTCAGTACTAGGACCGCTTCTGTTTTCATTATACACCAGATCACTAGGCTCTGCAATCACATTACATGGTTTCTCTTACCACTGTTATGCTGATGACACCCAGCTGTTCCTCTCCTTCCCCCCATCCTCCAACACCCATGTTGCCACACGCATCTCGGAATGTCTGGCAGACATTTCCACTTGGACAACTGCTCATCATCTCAAGCTCAACCTTAGTAAAACTGAACTTTATCAGTTCTCTTCATCCCGGGAAAAAACTGCCCTCACATGGACCTGTTGGTCACTGTTGAAGACGTCACTGTATCGCCATCATCAACTGCAAAGAATCTGGGTGTAATCCTCGACGACGGACTTTCCTGCACCCCCAACATCATCGCAGTAGCCCGATCCTGCAGATTTGCCCTCTACAACATCCGAAGGATCCGGCCCCTCCTCACAAAGGAAGCAACGCAACTCCTGGTTCAATCCCTGGTCATCTCCCGCCTCGACTACTGCAACTCGCTATTGGCTGGACTCCCTGCCTCTGTGACTAAACCGTTGCAACGTATCCAGAACGCTGCAGTGCGCCTCGTTTTCAATCTACCCAAATTCTCCCATGTGACCCCCCTCCTCCGTGACCTCCACTGGCTTCCTGTTGCAGCCCGCATTAGATTTAAGATCATGGTGCTGGCCATCAAAGCCATTAACCGAACTGCACCAGTCTACCTCCAAACACTGGTCAGACCACACACCCCAGCTCGAGCACTTCGCTCTACTACATCAGCCGGCCGTCTGGTACCGCCATCCCTGAGAGCAAACAAAGGCCGCTCAACGAAGTCCCGACTCTTTTCTGCCCTGGCACCTCAGTGGTGGAACGAACTTCCGACCAACGTCAGGACAGCAGAATCGCTCGCCATCTTTCGCAAAAGACTCAAGACTCACTTGTTCAGACTTCACCTCGACCCCACATAGCACTAACCTAAAGGACTAATAGGTTCCTACCTTCAGCACTTGTATCATAGCACTTATGGAAAGTTCCTTTCTTGTGACAAATGTACTTATTGTAAGTCGCTTTGGACAAAAGCGTCTGCCAAATGCCCTAAATGTAAATGTAAATGTAAATGTGTGGCATGTCTGTGTTGTCTCACATGCACCTTAAGTATCTGACATAAGTGAGCTTTGAAATGGAGCTTTAACCCGTTTTTCATGGTAGCCACATGCATTTCACAGCAAAATCAAATTTTACGAATGATGTCGGCACTGTTTCAGCATATATTGTGCATATGTCACTGTGTCCTGTGTCAGTGTCAGAAGACTCAGTGCAGAAGATTCACTGATAACAATACTAATATAGGGGTCCAATGCTGCCCTCATGTACTCTTATTAATAAAATTCCTCCTGATACCATATCTTCAAGTGAGCTGAGCAAGCGTGCGGCAATAAGTGCAGTCAGTACATCAGTTTGGAAATACTTAAAGATAAGCAATAACAACAAAAGCAGACTCTAACCTGTGTTCTGCTAGACTAGAGGAGGAGAGGGAAAAAATAACTGCTTCAACACAAGCCGTTTGATAAAACATCTAAAAAAAGCAACAAGATGCACAGCAAAGGATATACCATTCAAATCTTATCTTTTGCTCACCTAAAATGCTGTTCCATTACAAACAATGTTATCTTCTAAGTTGCTGAACATATCTGGATGTAAATACCTGGAAATTAAAGCCTCACTGCAAATACTTTTTACGAGACTGTAAATGTTTAAACAGCAGCAATAGTATCTGTATGTATATTGTATATTGTTCACAATCAAAAATAAGGCAAATACAGCTACAGACTTTTCACAGAGGGCAGTTTTATTCCCAATAAGATTATTTGCTCTCATCCTCCTCCTCTCCCTCACATATTATTCTCACACTGATATAGTGAAATTAGATTAAGATGGCGAGAGACAATGTAATTTATTTAAATATGTTGGTTATTTGTTTTCTGCACACTCCGGTAAAAATGTGTGTATATTACAGTATTTCTGAAGTACAACCAGAGGAAGCTTGCATACCACAGTTTGATCTTCTTTTCCTTCTTTTAAAAATCCCATTTTACAACTATTTATTTCACCCCTCCTATTCTGTAGACCTCGTTGAGGTAACAGTTGAGCGACAGAGTTGCTAACATAACATAACAAACATTCAAATAGAAAGAACAATGACAACAACGAACAATACGTTAAAGAATGGTATAAATGTGCACTGCACCTCAACAGAGGAGAGAAGAGTTTAATTCAATTTCTAACATGTTACAACAGTTTTTTTTTTTTCATGAGTAAATCTACACAATTTAATCAGTTCAACAGTCAAAAACGTGTCAGCTAATTCTGGGCTTGAGTCATTTGCAAAGACAAAGACTGGAACAAAGACTTTTCCCTCACTCTCTTCCTTCTCTCTAAAATATGTCCCTTCATTCTGAGCACCTGTCTGCAGTGTCCACATGGGAACGGGATGACTACTGAAGCATGGAGACATGATTCAATTACAGCGTGTATTAGAGAAAAAAATGATTGCAAAATAGTGCATTTTTAAAGCTGCACTAAAAGCTGATAGCCTTCCAGTAACATTCCAGTAAAACTGTAATATCCATGACAATATTGGAAATATACAAAACTGTAAAATAAATTATTACATTGATAGAAATTAAGAGTATTTCTACACTTCTTCCATGACCTATTGACCACATAATTATATTACCATAAGCCTGTATGTTTGCTGAAGTGATTTCTGAGGTTCCTTGTAATGTAATTTGAACCAAGACGTAATATCAAGTTACAGTTACATTTAAAAATGCATTCATTTATAAATGCAATCCATTAAAAATGGATGGTTATTTCATATAAAATCAAGCACTTTTCCCCCAATTTTCACAAAGACTAGATGCATATTGGCCTCCAGATCATTAGAGTTCGAGACCATTGCTCTAAGCATAGAAATACATAGAAAAAATCAGTTATTAAACAACACAGCAAACAGGAGTTGTTGATCCACTGCTGCCTCTATTGTGTTCTTTTGTGATGTGCTTGAAATCATTTGGATTTGATTATTTGGTGAGTCGACCAAGGAGAGAGTTTTCAGGAGTCAGAGATGAATTAAGTTGAAAAGCTCTATTGGAAGCAGCTCAGATCTGAGGAGAACTGAGACAATGCCGAACATAAAACAAGTATGTTCACAGTTGGGCATCCTCTGTCAGTCTGCCTGTGAATCCCAGAGTTAGGATATTTAAAGGTGCTTTCTCTGCTGATACATGGAGCTGATCTTAGGGAGGACTGTGCAGTTGCGTTGTCAGTCGTCTGCCCCAGTCCTCTTAGGCTCAGTGAAAATATAAAGAGACAAATTCTGTAAACAGAGTGGTGACAGTGCTACACCGAGGCCTCTGTGATTAGATAGTTGCAGATGGCACCGTCCTGACTTGTTTAGGCTTGGGCTTAGGAATGTGAGCTGACAACATTAGAGAAGGCCGAATAATAGTTTTTTCTCTTACACCCTCAAACTAAAGACACTGTTTGTCTATGGACTTTTGTGCAGAAGACGAAGCAGCTAACAAACATTGTTTTCAGTCTAAAAAGGTTGTCTAATAGCGATATAAAGCATATAGATATTCTTATGATATCAGTAGCCATGTTTTCAATGACAGTGAGCTGGCTTGTCTCATGTTCTACGCACAGGAGGCCAGCAGGGGTCACCCAAGTGCTGTTACCTTACAAAACCACCCTTAAGTTGCAAGAAATCAAGTATGAGGGAACGTGTGTTAATTGATAATCTGCATTGTGCAGCTTGTTGATCTGCAAAAGCTCAAAACCTACGTTTAAACAGGCTCTGCGAAATGTGGCAGCTTTTGTTATTAACCAACTCTCCCTTCTCTTCTATCCCTCTGCCTTTCACGCTCTCTCATCCCCACCCACTGTCTTTGAACAGAAGGAGGAATAGAGATGGATGGGTCTGAGATTTGAAGATGTATGAAGTGATGGGGAATATATTTTGACATTAGAGGAATGTTATGACAACACTGCCTGACTCTCAGTCTTCCTGAAGGCTTTTCAGCACTTCTGCTTCCTTCAACCTGATTCACTATGTGGACAGCAGCACTGAGATGAGCTTTTGAAAGATGGCTCCAATATCAGTATAGTTATTCCTATCATTCTGTTTTTCATTTCATTGAATGCTGTGTTTCTATCATGCTACGGTTCGGTTTGGTACAGTACGGTACAGTTTGGAACGGTAAAGCCCTGGCCAGTGTTTACTGTGCCTGATGGTTTGCGCAACAGTTTGTGGCTGTTTGTCTTAATAAGACGTAGAGCTTTGAAAGAATTGCGTGATTGAGGCTGATTATTTTGCTACTATTCCTAAAGAAAATACAAAAGAATAGGCTACGTGCCATATTGTACCAAACCAAGATTTTCCTCATTTCACTTCCTTTCCTCACTTGATCACATCCCATTATTGTTGAGGTTTTGCAACCAGAAATTCACAGTTATGGAATGGGAGCAAAATTGACATCATGTTCTCTGAAAGAAGAGCTGAAACTAGTGATTGAGACCATTAACTCCTCACGAAAATGTTTACTGATTTTGCAGTTAAAGTGAGAAGTAGATGCTTCTGTTCAAATTTAGTTATTTTTGCAACCAGGAGAGTCGCCCCCTGGTGGCTATTCAACATATTGTTACTTTCGGGGTTGACTTCATCTGGAAAACTGGAAGACGACGTCCACTTTAGCAGTCAATGGTAACATCTGGAGTCAACTACTCTGACTGATGCTTTGTATTGTACAAGCCCTCATCTCAATATTGATCACTTATGACATTTTGAATTCCAGTGTCTTGTTCTTTTGCCTGTGAGAACATCACCCTTCTTCCACTTACTGTACTTGCCAGGAATTCTGGTCCCTTCCTCTCTGCCCAGCACTACAAACACGAACACTGTCTGGATGTGGTCAGGAACTGTCTGGATTTCTTACACTGAAAAGACGCTCATCTCATTTGTTTTGGCATTGTAATGTTGATGACACTGCATGACTTTTCACAGACTTTATAGGGGCTGTGTCTCATTTTGAAATGTTCTTATGAATTATTCAGGATTACGTCCTCTTGCCAGAATTCTGGGCTTGTTAGCTTTTTGTAATCTTGATTTCCCATGCTTATATTAAAATGTTTATCTATGCCTTAATTTAGGAGTTGTGCTATATTTGTCCAAGATGATGCACTAAGAAAATGCAGGAGACAAAACGCATGACGTGTATGTGTAATAAGCAATTGGTATATCTAAAAAAAAAATATATATATATCAACAGCAAAAAAGCATTTGTGTGACGCCGTGTTTGGGCCAAGTATGAAAAACAAAATTAAGAGGCAGAGGCAAAAGCAACATTGTGTTAGTGAGATGACTGTAAAAATATTTCAGGAAATGCCTTCTAAAGGTTTGGAAGTGAATTCTACTGTTTAAAAAACTGGTAATTCAGACCCTCAGGTCTGATAGTATTGCAAGACAGAGCCTAATTTCAGATGTAGGACGCGTCAAACAAAAGCATGATATCCATCCATAAAGATCAAATAGACAACATCAAAAATCTCCAAACGTTACCCATTGCAGCAAGGAACTAAACTTTTGTTGAGGGTTTTTCCATCGTGGTAAAAGAGCAAAGAAGTGTTGGTGTAGTGGTTAGCACTCTTGCCTTTGCAGCAAGAAGACCCGGGTTCCTGGGTTCGAGCCCCGTTTAGAACATCTTCGGAACAAGGGCCTTTCTGCAAGGAGTTTGCATGTTCTCCCCGTGTGTGCGTGGGTTTCCTCCAGGTTCTCCGGCTTCCTCCCACAGTCCAAAAACATGCGATATGGGGATTAGGTGAATTGGTCACTCTAAATTGACCATAGGTGTGAGTGTGTGAGTGAGTGAGTGAATGGTTGTTTGTCTCTATATGTGGCCCTGTGATGGACTGGCGAACTGTTCAGCGTGTACCCCGCCTATCGCCCAATGTCTGCTGAGATAGGCACAGCACCCCCCGCGACCCTCTGGTGGAGGATAAAGCGGTAGATAATGGATGGATGGATGGATGTGTGAACAACCCAACAATTATATAAACCCAATGCTACTCTTGTTTACCATTCATTCATTCATCCATTGTCTACTGCTTTATCCTACACATGAGGGTCATGGGGAGATGAAACCTATTTCAAATTACTTAGGGTGAAAGGTGGGGCACACACAAGTCAATTTAAATTGTCGAATTAACCAAATGTGTGTTTTTGGACTGTGGGAGGAAACCCACACACATGGGGAGAACATGCAAACTCTACACAGACAAGCCCACACCGGGGACCTTATTAATGTGAGGCAACTATGCACAACTATTCATTCATTTGACTCACAATATTCTGTAAAATTTACATTGTAAATTGTATTAGTAATATATATATCACAATTACTTTTCACGGTGGGAGATGCTGTGACTGTCCTGTAAACTCACATCAAGAGAAAGAAAGATTTTAGATTTTTAAAAAGTAACTTTATTTAAACAACCTACACATTGGATCACACACACAAAAATCACTTTATCCTCCACATGAGGGTCACAGGATCGCTGGTGCCAATCCGAGCTGACATATGCAGGTCACCAGGCCATTGCAGTGCAAACATATAGAGACAAACAACCACAAATAAATGAAAGTGATTTGATCTGAATCTGAGTTCAGAACATCAGTATGAGTTCAGATTGAGATTAACTGTTCGAGGTCCTGCAACTCAAATAGAGAAAGACAATCCATCCTCTGGATCTGGTCATTCTGCTGAGAAGTAAAGCCCAATTTATACTCCTGCGTAAAGTGCTCTACATAGGTTACGCAGAGCCCTCTGCGTTGACGGATGGCTGCACAAAATATTTTGTAATATTTTATAATAAGTGTCCATCACTCCGTCAAGGGACAACGGACACGGCAAGGGCTGCGATTGGTCGGATCATTGAGCTGATCACCGCTGACAACGTCGCTGCCAAACTATAAATATGTCATATCTTAATACCCACAGCACATGTTTAGACTTTAAATGGCTCATTTCCCGCCTCAAATTATCTTAAAGCTCAGATAGAGTGGTCCTGTTGTACATGTTAGTTATGGAGGTCTACTTACATACATTAACTTGTTTTTATGGTCAAAAACCTCCTAGATGCTGTTCCTCAGCCACGATATTTCAGACTGAAATCTCACACCCAGAAGACTGTGTTGTGATTGGCCAGCCAGCGTAGAGCCTTCCCAACTGTTACTTCTTTAGATCTCACTGAGCCGGAGATTACAATACAACACAGCGTTCTCAGCAATGGCTGAACTGTTTGTTTCGAACCTTCAGGGCTTCTTAAACAAGGTAATGATGCAGATACACACTAAAAAACAGCGTTAATTGGAACTTCCGGTCTAGGTCCGCTTTAAAACTGCGTTCCAGGACACAGAAAAGTGAGAAACGGCCACTGTTATTCCGCTGCAACAACAACAACAGTCTTTCTCTCTTGGAGGCCATTGCTCACTGTAGCCAAAAGCACAACAACCTTGCGTAGCGACCCCTACTGATCAGGCGGGAAATTGCAGTGCGTATCCGTCGTGTTTTTAGCATTGGATGGAGCCTCGCTTTGGGAGGGGGCGGGCCATTTCTGACATGCCTCCAGCTTAGCTAACCACAAGAGAGGATTAATGCTCTCAGTAGCTGACCAATCACAAGACAGAAAGTAGATAGGCTCTTTCTGCAGAAACTAGCAGGTTTTTGACCATCAAAACAAGTTAATGTTTGTAAGTAGACTTCCATAAATCTCATTATTTTGTGAGAAAAGACCTACCCCCTCTATAAATATCTAACATAAGATGTGATGGGAAAAATCACCATATCCTGCAAAGAGATTTAATTACGAAAGTACTTTTCTGATTCCAACTTCAGCTAGATGTCATTAAAGCCCCATATTTAATGAGAAAGGACTGCATTGCCTGTTTGATATGTTAAAATGTGTTCATTTGGCAAATTAGTCATCCCATCATACCACCCATCGCACCATGCTCATACCGCACTAACAAGGAAAACAGCGCAACTCGTGCATAAGTAGTAAAAATCCCTGGTAAAACCTTGGTCACACTGCAACACATTTTTATTTCATGAGTTAAACCATTCAAATTATTTAATTAGCTCCTGAGGGGGCAACTTACAAGGAAGCAAGTTTTTTTTTAAAGAAAGTACAAAGAGACAATTCATTTCTTGACATGCGACACTTAACAATAATCAAAACACGTTTTCTGATTTTTCAGCTTCTTAAATGTGAATATTGTCTGGTTTATTTGCTTCAAAGGAATTATTAAACCTCAACAATGTTGGTTTCTTGATGAAACAAGCCACTTGAGAACATCATCATTTCCAGTTTTCAGACACACTGATCAATATTTTTCAACATTATAATAAAAATCGACAGATTAATCGATTATGAATCAATGGTTAGTCGCAGCCCTACATGAAACTATGTATGACAGCTACATCTTGCTAGTTTTGGGAACTATTTGGTCTCTCCAGTGAAACGCTATGTAAATGTGAAACAATTGAATATACTGTATATATATACATTTTTTTCTGTTTTCAAAACCAAAGTCAGACCTTGAAAAGTGTGGGCTGATGATAAAGCTATTTGGGCAATCCTCAAACCCATAGATACATCTCCAAAAAATCAATAAAAACAGCTTTGTTTGCTCTGTAATAGAGACAGAAACCTGTGGAGTAACCTGAGTAATGTTGTCACTGCACACTGTTGATGTAACATTAGTAAGGCATGATTTATATTGGCCAACTCGATTTGCTTTTTCATCGTTTACTGCTTTATTCTCCACATGAGGGTTGCGGGGGTGGGGTACACCCTGGACAGGTCGCCAGTCCATAGCAGGGCCAACATACAAAGGATCAACCATTCAAGACCGTCCTCCTCGAAAAAACGACCGCCCGCTACGTTTTAAAATCAAGCGACCTCTTGCGGTCGAGTAAATATCGGAATCAGTTCAGCACTAATGTAAGAAACGCTCTCATGGGTCGTATTCGGGGGCACGCACAAACGACCTATGTGGTCGCATGAGTTGGAGGGCTTGTTGACCATTCACTCTCACATTGACACCTACAGTCAATTTAGCGTCCAATTAACTTCTGCATGTTTTTGGAATGTGGGAGGAAACCAGAGAACCCGGAGAAAACATGCAAACTCCACAAACTTTCCTTTAGTCGAACAGGGATTCAAACAGGTGACCTTCTTGCTGTGAGGCAATGGTGCTAGCCAATACTCCACCATTGTAGCCCTCATTTTGCTATTACAAGTGAACAATTATAGTAGTAATGTTGCAAGGGTGGGGGGGGGGGTGTGGGGTGGCTTAGTGAAGGGCCACTTATCAATGATTTATGGGAATAGGTCCAGGTCTGGATAGGATGTTGTCTGGATCTGGATTCAGATCTCAGTTTACCTATTATCTAACCTTTGGTCTACGGTACAACAGAAACACAAGCAATTTGCTCAACATTACAGTCTAATCTAAATTATGTCCCAGTGAGAGTGCAAACAATCAATGAAAGTAATTATCCAGCACAAACAGGAGAATGTTTGTCGCACACAGTTCCACACAATGCACACACTGACATACACAGGGGTTAAAGTGCAAAATAAATCCTCCGCCTGAAGTACAAAGATTCGCTTCTCTCTTATAAGCACCGTTTATTTTCACACTCTGTGAAATGTGCAAATAAAAATACTCAACATTAACAGTAACAGCTTTCAACATAACTGTAAACACACAAATGCACTACAAGGGTCAAAGGATGACACACTTGTTTTAAATAATGGGAATAAATAAATGAGGAATATAAATCAACAACGGAAAATAAACAAATATATTGCAGCTAGAAAATACAGTAAACATTTTACTAATCAGTTTATATGGTGGCAGCCACTTTGGAATTCCATGTTGGAATTGGTGAGATGGCTCTGTGTTGGAAATTTCAGTTTAGAGGGTGTTCCTGTGTAAGGAACCTCAGAAATTCCGACTACAAATGGAGACCACTGAAAGCTTTGATTTCTAAAGCACCAGCTACAGCTTTAAATCACAAAACTTCATTATGTATGTAAAATAAAGCAGTCGATTCACACTTCACATCTTCCGACACTTCCTTCTCTTCAGGCCATGGAGGTGAAAGTGAACATCCAGAGATCGATATTATTTACTGAGAGCAATCCACTCTGCCTCACACCTTCCAATCTGAAGGAGCTCGATATTGTCCCTTGAGCGCTGATCTTTAAATGAAAAAAATCCATCACACATCTTTGGGAAGCTTGTCATATAAATTGATGTTTACTTCGTGACAGATAGCTCAATTAGTCTCATGGAGATGTTGGACTCAGTCATGTGTGGAAACTCCCTCTGGCCTGCAAACCAGTGGTTCTTAGGTACATCGCCTAATTATTTCACACTTGAATGTGAAATGTGTAATTAAAGGGATGTTCCTAAAAAGCCTGGATGGTGATAAGCATATGAAGTCATTCAATGGTGAAATGGAGGGAAGCCTCCATTGAGCTTACAGCACAGGAGTAAGTTTGAGTTTATCAAAGAACTGAAGACTTACTGTATATGGCCTTCAATGTGATTTTGCCCTCTATGTGGCTCTGTGCGTCACGGCAAGATATTACCAATATCTTCTCAACATTTGCCAATTTATCTCACGGTTAGTGGTACATCTGCATCACGGAACAGCTTGCTTTTTACCAATAATCTACAAATGCAAGGAATGTCTGTTTGTCCATCTGTCTTTTAACCACTGTTAACCATAGTTTGGTTGACAGGCGTCAAACTTGGCAGGTCTTACTCAGGTGTGTGCAGTGCCAACATTGGTGGTGTTTTGACAAGACATTTATGTGTACTTTGTTCAGCTCTCTGTTTATCACATACTTTGAAGAGGTTGCTTGACGGGCTTCAAACTTGGCAGCTGACTTACAATGTCCACTTGAGGAAGTGTACTGTATTCACTTAAAAATAAATGTCTGTTTCTCTGAATCACTGAGATTAAATTTGAGTTATTTCCCCTCTCTGAATTAAGGAGACCATTTGTCGTAAATTCAAGTGAATTCAATATGCTTTTGTAAGCACCAGTGTGTGCAATACCGATTTTGACATTGTTTGAGTAAGAAACGCAAGGAATGTCGGTCTGGTCTATATTAATCTAATTAGTCACGTGGTTGTAGTGGTTAGCACTCTTGCATTTGCAGCAAGAAGACCCAGGTTCGAGCCCCGGTCGGAACAAGGGCCTTTCTGCATGGAGTTTGCATGTTCTCCCCATGTGTGCGTGGGTTGTTTTCCTCCCACAGTCTAAAAACATGCAATATGGGGATTAGGTAAAGTAGTAACCCTAAATTGACTGTAGGTGTGAGAGTGAATGGTTGTTTGTCTCTATATTTGGCCCTGTGATGGACTGACAAACTGTCCAGGGTGTACCCCGCCTATCGCTGAGATTGGCACAACACAGCCCGCAACCCTCCGGTAGAGGATAAAGTGGTAGATAATGGATGGATGGAAGGACAGACAATTAATTATCTGCTTTTTTGTAGGTTATTGTGCTGCTGGTCTAGTAAACCATGCCATGAGTATGTGTATTCTTCTTCTTTTATGTGACGGGGAGAGGTATGCCCTCGACATGCTCGACCCTTGCACTTTACTGTCTGGGTCTACAGATATTTTGGTGGAAAATGTTTCTGCAGTATACCCACTATACAAAACACTACACCACCACAGGCTTCAAACATGGACACAAGAAGCCAACCAAGCAATGCCAAACTGTAGATCAGTTAAAAAGACTTAACAAATCCCAAAAATTACACTGTGATGCAGTTTGCATCATTTTGAAAGAAAGGTTCTATATATATATATATATTAGGGATGCAACG
Source organism: Microchirus variegatus (assembly GCF_963457635.1). Lineage (NCBI taxonomy): Eukaryota > Metazoa > Chordata > Actinopteri > Pleuronectiformes > Soleidae > Microchirus > Microchirus variegatus. Next base: position 16,874,156 of record NC_139804.1, read on the forward strand.
GTACAGTTTTTCCACGGTTCGGTATGCATCACGGTTTTTGGGCCACGATATCGATATGGTTTCGATATCTTAATATGAAACTACTCAGACTATCAAAGGCAATATTGCATTGTAAAAATAATTAAAAGCACAGATAATCACACAAATTAAAAATAAATACATTTTAGTGCTATCCAATACAAATAAATAACATTTTAACCCACTCACAGAAACTACAACAAAAAACACCATGCTGCTCCAAGGGAAAGAGTCGTGATAGTCATAGTGAATCACGACTATCCTAAATGATGTCACACATCGGACTTAAACGAAGACGGTGCCGCTTCAAACTCCAAACGTGTTGGTCACTCGCCATTTTTACTGCGTAGCGCGCTGATTAGCTCTGAAAACACAGCTCAGAGCTGCATTCATGTCTCTCTGCTCCTGAGTGGTATTTTAATAAATTTTGACGGGCTGAAAGGTATCGAAATACCGTTTGCCGTTGTGTATAGAACCGAACAGGGTGAACCGAACGGTTTGGTATATCGGTACCGCATATCATTGCATCCCTAATATCTATATATATTTATGACACACATATATATATATATGTGTGTCATAAACGTCATAATATATAGATATATATATCTAAATATTAGTGCTGTGCAAAAGGTTAATGCACTTTAACGCATGACACGTTTCCATGACGACTGACCGGACGTCATGTTTACGTGCCGCGACACTGGAGTCCAGGCACCGTTTACCAGTTAGCTCTGTTAGCAGCATTAGCTTACCTTTTAGCGCAGTTAGCATCGCTACAAATATGTGTACTACGTATGTGTGCCTCTGTTTTTAAAGTTTAGCATTACTTTAGAGACTCATTTTAACAATCAGGAGTCACATAACATGACGTCACGCGCGTCTTTTTCCGGTCAGTCGTCATGGAAACTCGTTGTACGTTAACGTTGACAATGTTAAACACTGTTAACATTTGACGTTTATAAAGTCTGATTGATTAATCCATCATGTATGACACAGTGTTTCAATGATCTGCAAATGAAACTAAATGATAAACAATTTTTCCAGCAATCCTGCCTACTGCAGCTTTAATTGGGAACTCGTTTTAAAGTCAGTGTTTTTTAACCAGCATTGTGACAGTTGCCCCTGGCCAATTCAACATTGTGCCAACATTGAGTATAGCATAAGTGTGTGTGGAGGCATAACTAAAGACGTAAGGCTTATTTCCTCAAAGAATTTGGCACATGATCACTGTCCCATCAAAATATTATGGGCGTGACGCACAGAGCCACATAGAGGGCAAGAGAGTCAATCTTGTGATTTGGGAGGCAGCTGATGGAAGGATGTCTTGTGACGATCCATGCTCAATATGTGGGTGCACGTGTGGAGGTAAGGGTGGGGTGAAATTTTCCAAATTGACTGATCTTACAGATATCTGCAATCAACCTTTTTTAACAGTTGAACTTCAGGGGATAGTTCAGCTTTTTGGAAGAGTGAGGTACTGACAAATACTGACGTGCCCACACATGACCCAAGCTTGTTGCCATTGTTAGAAACCAATTTGAGACACAGACACGAGGCAGCCTTTTCTGACTGGAAAATGAAGTTTGTGTTACTTCGTAAATCACACTCCCTGCACCAAAGTCCATAGAGAAAATTTAGCAATTATGGCTCAGAAGAACTGTCAATCCACTGCCTACATCAATAGGTTCAAAAGTATTATTTTGTGACTTTAATGTTTGAAATCCTTCATTCAGGTCTGTCTAAGTGATTCAACATTACTAAATAAGGCAGCAGTAGAGCAGCATGGAAAAAAACATGGAAAATTTGTGGTTTACAAACGTGTTTACAGCCAGAGAATGGTGTCCAATGGTGAAGTAGTCCTAAAATATCATAAACTTAAGCAGGTGTAGATTTTATTATATATATATTATATATCAAGTGACAAAAAACTTTTTTCTGGTGTCCTCGTTGGCAGCCATTGGGTCCATTCATGACTGCTGGTGGCTGCACTGATCAGCCAGTTATATCACATCTCCACATGTCTCTACACGTGACCATATCACAGCATGGCATATGATAAGCTGGTGCCAAAAGTTCACTGTTTTGTGTCGTGCCAATGGTTCAGATCTTCAGTTCAGATAATTTGTGAAGCAAAGTTGTCAGTAATTGCATTCGTCTTCTTGTTCTTGTGCTGTTATTAATTACATCCTACAATTTCACTGCTATGCTATGGTGAGCTTAACTGTGTGTGGAAAGGATGCTATATACACTGTGTGGACTTTTTCACAATGTGTGTTTTCAGCATATACTGTAAATAAAAAGTTGATGTCGTATTCCAGTTTGCCAACCCAGAAGTATATTGAATATCCACCAGGGGGCAACTCTGATGGTTGCGAAAAGAACTCTGTTTGAACGGGTCTATGGGAGAATTAACCTATGTCTAACTTGATTTCAGTAAGCATCTCCCTGGGGAGTTCCTTGAGGTCTCAATTGCTTGAGAAAAACTCACAGCATACAAGATTGGACACCTGGGTGATTGACAACGGCTATCATCCAAAGCGTAGCCTGATTCAGGTAACATCGTAAACTTGAACCTCAGATTACAATACCTTGGCCAAGTCTATTCCAAAGGAGAAACACTCCCACTTGATGCTGGTTAGGTCACAGAAGATAATCTAATCTAGAATGTAGTGCTGGGCACATTAACGATGTTAGCTGCAATGTAAACGCACGATGCTTTTCCATGAAGACTGACCGGAAAAAAACGCGCACGACGCCATGTTTACTTGACTCCCGATTGTTAAAATGAGTCTCTAAACTAACGCTAAACTTTAAAAACAGAGGCACACATACACAGGACACAGGTACGCTGGTTATTTGTAGCGCTGCTCTTTTCGTTTAATAAACAGACCGCTCCAGACTGTAGGCGCGCTAACGGCGCAAAAGGAGCTAACACCGCTAAAGGAGCTAGCGGTGCTAAAGGAGCTAACGCGTAAACGGTGCCTGGACCCCAGTGCCACAGCACAAAAAAAAACTGCGCGAAATGTTTTCTTCATCCTCAGGGGGGCAGAACAGAAAATAATTGAGAAGCACTGCTTTAGAGACTTTTTTTTTTTTTTAACAAATCGGGAGTCTCGTAAACATTAAGCTACATTTTCAAAAAGTACTCACCTGTGTGGATTATGTGTGAATTGGAAAGAAAAATCCAGGAATCACGATTGTTGATAAAAGAGATTGGGATTTCATTTGGTTATTTGACAATTACTGCTGACTGGAAGCAACATGATGTGCCCTTAATGTCATGTCAGCAGCTGATACACAATAAACAAAGACGCTAAAACGCACGATGACGCGCAGTACTCACCGTGTTGCTCGGGGCTCCTGGGTTTCCCCCAGTGTGTCCAGTAAATCCCCAGCAGACTTGGTGAAGAGGCGGTCAGTCACCTACAGCTCTCCATCTCTCAACCTCCTGTTGCTGCTGCTGCTGCTGCTGCTGAGGCTGTTGGGGCTCGGGTATGGATCAAAATCCCGCAAGTTCAAAGATAAAGTTTGGTTCAAGGCAACAGTGTCTGACTGCTTCTGCTACTGTTGATGGTGCTGGAAGGATTTCCGACTGCTGCCATATGATCCACTCTGGATTCTCGTGTACGAGTCTGTCTTCTAATCCTTTTGGTCGCAACAGCCCAACTTCCAAAGACGCATGGAATATCCCCCCCAAAAAAGAAGGAAAAAACACACACCAGATAAATTTAAAAAACGCTGCTATTGCGCCTTCACTTCAACGTTTTCATCCCTCTATTCACTGCAGCTCATGACAAAATCAAACAAGTCAAAGAGTGAAAAGAGACGGAAAGATGCTCCTCACACGTCCAGCAGCCGCTTCTTTCTGTGTTGCAATGCAGGGAGATCAGTGGCGAACACCGCTTTGCTCCCTCCTCATCCTCCGGTTATCTCCCCGTCGTTGTTCCAGATGTGCAGAGCAGAACCGGGATTCCACCGCCTGGAGCGAACTGGTTTCACTGTGGATGATGTGATGAGAGGAGAGGAGAGGAGAGGAGAAGAGAAGAGAGGAGAGGAGAGGAGAGGAGAGGAGAGGTGCGCAAAGACCGGCGGCCCAGACTGGCGTGGATGGATGTGGCAGACAGAAGACGCTTCACCTGTGTCAAGTGCGCAGCTGTCCTCACTTCCCCAAAACGTGCATCATATAATCATCTTTTATATGTGTTAGCATTTAGTTCAGGAATATGTGCATTTAATTTTTTTATTTTTTTTTATTTTTAGGGATTTATGCATGGGCTGTTTAATTAACATACAGTGCATGCCTGTCCACGTGAGGCATGGAGTTGGAAAGAAATGATGACCATTTAAATAAAGTCACTGAATATTACCAGTGATCAGTGCCTAAGTGGAATCGTTATCAGACATGCATGTGCCACTAAATCTGTATGAGTGCATAACATCAAATAAAATGCTAGTGTCATCTGTTTATTTAAGCGCTGATTCCATGTTAAAATAACTAAAAACTGGACTTATGTTACACAATTGTGTAAACCTGTACATTATCCTTAACATTTCCAACATCTTCAAGCACACAGTTGAAAACGCAAGTCTGGGGTTAGTATTTGTTTCTAATGTCTTGAAAAACAAAACAATGCAATCATATTTGTGCATAATGGCAACTTATGACAGTTGTAACCATTTACCAGTGGGGGGAACCCGAGCACAAATCCTACATTGTGTTTCTTTAATTTAGCGGTGCCAATGAAGGATGTTTTACATTTGGTGTCTCAATAGCAGGTTTGTCTCTTCGTTACATTACCCCCCCCCCCCCTCTGTTTTTCTGTGTGTTTATTTTACACACTGTACCTTTTACACATATCATGTACACATACAGCATATGTATAACTGTATAATCAACAAAGGACAGTTAAACATCTGTGAGATGGCTTTTTCCACAACCACAACCTGGCATCCCAAAAACTGCTCTCATTTTGGCTAAACGCTGAAAGTATTCATAAATGATAGTGTTAGTATTTGCAATTAGGAGAACAGCGTAAACATTTAAAGTGATAAATGAGGTCTGATTATGTTGACTCATAGTCAGCCTGCACTGAGACGCAGCCTGAGACACAGAGTGATAAAATAGATTATAGAACAAAAAGGCTTAAGTAAAAAAAAATATATAGGTCTGCTCATGTCTACAACATCTTAATAGATATGTTTGCTACTTCATCTCACCATTTTCCATGTGTCTGTACTTCATTAATGGTGATTGCTTTTTTTTTGGGAGTATTTCAGACATTCTTCAGTTCACTATAGCAAGTTGTGAGAGCACACTGTTACCACAGACCTTTGGGCCTATTAAAGGGATCCTGTCACATTAGCCCACCTAAAGAACCTGATTCCCGATCAATAAACCTTTGTGGAGAGTCAAGACCCTGCTCCTGCCAAGTCCCTGCTCTTCCTGACTATTTTTGTTCAGCTGTCAGACAATGATGCAGAGATATTATACAGTTGGTATGGAGTTACCAAAAACACTGTTTTTTTTAGTGTGTATCTGCGTCATTACCTTGTTTAAGAAGCCCTGAAGGTTCGAAACAAACAGTTCAGCCATTGCTCAGAACGCTGTGTTTTATTGTAATCTCGGGGCTCAGTGAGATCTCTGAAAATCCCGTATGTAAACAGCGGTTCTCCTGAACAGCAGATCGTCCTGCTCCGGGCACTAGTCCGGGCACATCCTGTTGCGTACATTGAACTGCAGAAGAAGAATAACGTCCATTGTGGAGGTGTTTCACGAGCGACAGTGTCTTCTGACTCTGGGTCTGACTCCGGGTCAAAGTCATAAAAGGGACTGCGGCGGGGAGTCGTGACGAAACTATTTTTAAACACTGTTAAAACAATGTTTTGATAATGAGTAGCAGTGCATCCACCGTTCCAGAGGGGGGAGCTACGCTTCTGAGAGCTGGTGTGCTGAATAGTACTGGCCAATCACAAGACTCTGTCTTCTGGGGATGAGAGTTCACTCTGAAACATTGCGGCTGATGAACATCGTCAGAAAAGAGGATTTCAATCGGCTCGTTTACAACAACTAGGAGGTTTTTGACCATAAAAACAAGTTAATATATGCAAGTAGACCTCCATAACTAACATATATGTGCAACAGGACCACTCTATGTGACCTTAAAGCGAAACAATTATTGCACTAAGTGCAATAAAGTGGTGTTTTTTTGGTCATTAGCAGAGAGAAAATTGTATGACCCAAGTCATCAAACTTGGGAGCCCTTTACATTAATGCCTTCAAAGAGCAGCGTAAGGTGCAATGTGCACAGCTGATCTCACACTGCACAGCAGCACAACATTGCTGCATGAGCACCTGAAGAAGAAGCATGTTGGAGCCATGTTCGTAGTAAGTTAATTTATCTCTTATCCATCAACACAACTGGAGAAAACAGTGTATAATGTGATGTGGAATCAAATTGTGCTTTTTTCCCCCCCCACTTTTTATCCAATTAATAATCGATTAATCGAAAAAATAATGGACAGATTAATCAATTATCAAATAATCGTTAGTTGCAGCCTTAGTCCAATGGGAGCCTAGGTGCAGGTGACATCTTTGAATTTTTACGGTTATATACAGTTACATAATACAATAATATCAATTGTAAACCATTTAAATTAAAAGTAAGTAAAACAATTATAAAGCTTGCCTTGCCTAAGGCTATTCTTTCCTCTTCACTTTCTGCCTTTATTAAAAGGTAATCCTCCTGTAACCCCGTAGTTTTTATAATCAGTGCTTCAATTCAGCAGTAGTTTGCTCTGGGCGTAGAAAAGTATGCTTTTATTACATCTCAAAGTTGATAATAATTTTTTATAAAGAGTGAATCTGGACTTTTAATTATTATTTTTTTTCAAACATTGTACAGTACAACTGGTTTTCAGTACACTATCAGATATCAACGTATACAGTACTTTGTACAGATGTAACAAATAACAATAACAAAGGTTGTGGTTTCAATTCCCGATGTGTCCTTGGGCAAGACACTTGCTTGAATAGGTATGAATGATAGAACTGTAAGTGTGAGTGAACAGGTGTGAATATAGGTGAATGGCAAAATTGTTGTGTAAAGGACCTTTGAGTGGTCATCATGACTAGAAAAGTGCAATATAAATGCAGACAGTTAATGTGTGACCACCTTTTCCCCCACAGATGTCACCTCCCGAGCTCCTTATGAAGATATTGTATATATACCAGTTGGGAATATTGTATATATCAGGATTAAGGAAAACAAGGAGTTTGCAAAAAAACATTACATAGAATAAAAACACTCTTTTATCTTCTTTTCTTTAATTAAAAGTTTGTCACATTTATTTACTATATTTTGGTTAATATTTGACCAAATATAATAATTTCGGTCAAATATTAAAGCTCCCACAGACCGGAAGTTCAGATTAACGCTGTTTTTTCGTGTGTATCTGTGCCATTACCTCATTTATGAAGCCCTACATTTTCAAAAACAAACAGTTCAGCCACTGCTGAGAACGTTGTTTTTTTTTGTATTCATGACGTAAGGATCCCTTCTCCTGAACAGCAGATCCTCCTGGGAAAGCTTTCATTGGCTGGCCAATCACAATGCGGTCTGTCTTCTGGGGGTGAGATTTCAGTCTGAAACAGCGCGACTGATGATAGCTTCAGTGAGGAAAGATTTGGATCAGCTCGTTTGCAGCAACTAGGTGGTTTTTGACCATAAAAACTAGTTAACGTATGTAAGTAGACCTCCATAACTCGCATATACTCTGTGCGATAGGACCATTAAAAAATACGAGACAAGACAAAATGACCTTCACTGTCAGTTTAAAAGTATTTTGCTGCAAAAGAAAAGCAGAGATTACTGAAATATACATCACAAGAGGATCTTTGAAAAAACCTCACCTTGTACTTTAGACAGACTGGCTGATGTAACCACAGAAACATCTCAAGACGTGGAGTGCATATATCCTAACCCAGTGGTCACCAGAGAGGAGAATCAAACAACCAATTACCTGTGAGTGGCAAGTCTGATGTTTAATCCATCAGTGCTCTGAATGTCTGCCTGGCTCAAGTGTCCTCGAGGCAACCTTTCACTTTTGCCTAACAGCAAACAGCAGGAGTCCATTCATATAAAACCTGCTTTCTGCAGATAACTGCACAGCTGTGCAACGTAGAGGACATTCTCTGCTGCTGCTTATATAAATGACTTCTTTAAACATGTCATCACTGATTCCTGTCCTTCACATGGAAAGGCGACTCTCTTTTCCACTAAACTACCATCACCCCTGTTCATCAGCTGGTGTATACAGTAGTACGATCAGCAAACAGATATAACCTTGCAAACCCCCACATGCCAGAGAATGTCTGCTGACAGTGGTAGCAGTAGTGTGGATTATACAGTTTCATCCCATTTGATTCAATGTATGATGGACTATAAAGCATCAGGTGCTTCACTGGCTGTTTTCATTGCTTCAGGCACAAGCTGAACAAAAAGATGATAAAAACTGGTTTTGTGCAGTTTTTCTTTCTTTCTTTACTATGTGGGGAACTGAATATTTTCTTTATAGAGTCATAAAGGCTGCTGCTGCTTGGATGGTACAAGCCTAAAGAACCATTTTATAATGTTACATAGAGCGTGTGTGTGTGTGTGTGTGTGTGTGTGTGTGTGTGTGTGTGTGTGTGTGTGTGTGTGTGTGTGTGTGTGTGTGTGTATGATTGGTTAAACACTGTAAATCATTATTTTAATATTGCCATTTCCATTTCTTTCAATACTGTTACATGCAGACTGGAGAGGGCCTGGCACTGACCCAGAAGCTCATAGTGGCACTTTTGGGGTCTCCTTCAGTGTGGGGCAAAACTAACAGAAATGACCTGTGTCTGAGCCAGATAATGGTTAATAATTAGATGTGCTCTATGCACATCTGCAGAGTTTGGATGTCTTATTATGTATTAATACAAATGTATTATTTGGACAGCTCCTTAATATGTATGCTCATTTTATAGGGTGTCCTAAATACAAAATATGTACAATTCTTTCTGTTAATTCAGATTTAGAGCCAAGCCAATCCGTTCTCATCCCGAGAGCACACAAGGTACCTTTTCCAGTCTGAAAGAGACACACCAGGCTTTCAATTGACTCCAATATAAACCCACTGGTGCATTTAGATGCTCAGGGCAGAGCTTAGTGGCTATTTACTGACGGCTCACACACTTCATCTTATTAATATATTAATATCATCAGCTATTCCATGACCAATAATAAAACATACTGTAAATTATCAGCTGCTCTGAGAGTCTAAATGCATTGGCCCGTGCGTCTCATTCAAACACAGAAGGATACCCTGATGTTCCTGCAAGGCAATACCGAGGCACGAGGCAGTCGTAGTGGCAGTATATCTTGGCGAAGCACCAGTGCTCTGCCTTCAGCCACACAAACCAGCCTGCAGCCCGCTCCACAGATCCAGGTGACCACCAGCTGTGAAAGGGGGGCTGTGTCCTGCACCTCCCATGCTGATCCACCACCACAACCCTGGATCATCATTGCAGAATGAAGTCAATTCCTGAAATAAATCACTCTCTGTTCAAATCCCAGGAAAATGTCAAAGGGTAGGGTGGCCATGAGTAAGGTACCCAAACAAATTTGCTAATTAGTTTGCAAACGAAGCTAAGTCTAATTATGTGCATTAGATTATCTTTTTAGACATGTAAGGATATATTACTGTTATGTCTATCTTACTGTACCTATACATTCAGATGATTTGTGATAAAGGCTGCATTACAAGCAATGAAAACACTCAGTCCATGATTCCAGAATCTTTCTGGCCAGTATGATTTACCGATCACAAGGTAAAGAAACCTGACCCTCATGAGTAATAAAAAAAAAAAAGTCCACTGTTTATGTAGGGGTGATAGGCAGATCATGGACGAGTGGTCCCTGCCAGGTCCAGGGCTTGAAGCTACGGTGCAAAACACACAACTCAACACAAATCAAAAAACACAAATGCAAATCACAAACGTGAGCGCAAAACAATAAACACAACCGGAATACCAAAACACGGTATCTGCTCTTGACCAGGGTTGCCGCTCATTGGACAAGTGAAAAAAAAAACTCTCTGCCAAATCAAAAATGCTACTCAATAAAGGTGTTCCTGTGTGTCTGTCTCCCTGCCATGTTTTTTGGATTTATCTGCCTGCCTACCTGTTTTTCCTGACTGCCTTTTTAATCTGCGACCTGTCTGCATGCCTGTGTATATAATATAATATTATAATATTGTGCTTGACTTGGACTTGTTGTCAGCTCCCTCCTTTTCTCTGTGTGTTTGCATCAAGGTAAAGACACACTTTCTGGACAAGAACATATCTCAGATAGCTATCAAAGCACAGGCAGTAGTGAAGGATCATGTCCACATTCACCACTCGTTTTAACCTTTGTTAACATTTCAGGATAAAGAACACACATATACATATCTCTGCTAAAATTAGCAACATTGATTTGAGAAAGATCATGTCTATGTTGTCATGAATATTCATTAGCTGTATTGACACAGTGAGAAACTGAGAGGCCTTGGCAGAGGTTTGCTTTCTGCAGGTTTTTATGGAAGCAGTCGATCACACACACAGGGCTCAGGCTGCATGTCTTGTGCCTTTTTACAGGCTTCTGCAGACCAACCATAACTTAGAAATGTTTAAACTTTGACCTCCAGCCTTCAGTTTTGACAACCCCCTGCCCCTTCTTTTCCTCCTGCACTGATGATGACGTTACACCATGTCTTCTTCAGTGACAAAAAAAAAAGGTTAAGTCAGGTTTATAGTGTATATAAAAAAACATCCAGACTCTACTCTGTGCCTGGTAGAGGTCAACTGGTAAAAAGCAGTGTCAGTGTCTGGCACTGTAGATGTAATACTACATCAAAGCCAGCAGAGGGCAGCCATAACACACACACCCACTCTCTCTTTGTGTGTATGCTGCCGCTTGAGAACCTTTTTAAACCCTGACCAGTAGTCTTCATGGGAACCTAAACCTGATCCAGGCAGAACATCCCCTTTTAAGGTGAATGAATGAATGCATTTATTTCTTTATTTGGATAGTAAATGATCGAAAATAAGTCACTTATTAGTTTTCAATACACTACTAATATGAACATCATACAACCCAAATGCAATATTAATACCAATTCTATATACAAATCCTCATTATATACCTCTTTCTGGCCTTTTTTGGAATAAACACTGACCCTGTCAGGACCAGTTGTCCTCATGGAGACAAAAACCTGATCCTAATGTGGTAGGAGTTATGTGGTTAGGTTGTCCAAAACAAGAATAGCTGCCCAAACCTCTGTGTGTGTGTTAACAGGTGTGTTAACAGTGCATTTAATGGTGTGTCAGCAGTTTTGTCTCCAACCAAACTTCTATATGTATAACATGTAGCTAATAAATAAAAAACTGGTGTAGTTCTCATCTGATCTCATCTCATCAGCTCATCTGTTTCAGGGTTTGATGTATGTTGTGCTTTCAGAAGTGTTGTCAAGGGTCAGATAGAGAAACAACCATCCACACTTACACCTACGGTCAATTTTAGAGTTTCCATTTTACCTTATCCCTATATTGCATGTTTTTTGGACTGTGGGAGGAAACCGGAGAACCCGGAGAAAACCCACGCACACACAGGGAGAATATGCAACTTGCAGGATTCCAGTAATTTAGGCTCTTAACTTGTGGCTGAGGAGACATTTTTGCTTCAAAATCGCCAAGGCATTTTCTCCCAGAGAATTGCTGTTCACTGAATATTTTCTTCTTTTTTTCCCCAGAGCATTCTCTGGAAACAGATATGGTTGTGCATAAAACTCCCTGTAAATCAGCAGCTTCTAAAAAAGACCAGCACACTCCTCAGATGGTCTTGACCATGTCTACATATATAAATGCAATTTAGTTGCTGCCATGTGATTGGCTGAGTAGACATTTTCATTCAAACCCTGTTGATTTCATTGTGGTGTCCTACTGCAATATTAATTTAGGACAAAGAGTAAAAGACTAAATAAATAAGCAACAAAACAATAAATGTTTTTGACCACACAGACACACAGACACACAGACACACACACACACACACACACACACACACACACACACACACACACACACACACACACACACACACACACACACACACACACACACACACACACACACACACACACACACACACACACACACACACACACACACACACACACACACACACACACACAAATGGAATTCCTGGCTCTGTTTTGAATTACATTTAATAAATATGATTTATTTACATGTCTGTGAGGAAAACCTTTGGTTTTGAAACCATTGTTTTAGGGGACATTTTGGGAAAGTGAGGATATTCTGATTTTCATATGAGCATGGGCACACAGAACCTTCGTTTAAAAAAAAAAAACACATTAAAAAGTCCCTTTGAAAAACCTGGATTGGTTAATTAAAAAGCCCCTAGTAAAAATGTGAAATTTAAAAGTGGTTTAACTGTGGTTTCAAGGGTTATGGGTAAAGGCTTTGGTGATCCATGGATGTCCCATGGAATAAAGTTCTTGGAGTGTGTGTATTTTGGAAAGAATTCCACTTTGCCTTTTGGCAATGTGTGTGTTCCTGATTCAGAAGTTTGTACGTGTGTACATCTGCGAGTGTGTGTTTATGCTTCAGTCTGTCTGCAGTAGAAGTATCTAAGGGACAAAACACAGCACATGTGGCGACCAGGGAGTAAAATAAGCAAGCAAGGGAAAGAGAGAAGGGATCGAAAGGAAAGAAAAATAATAGAAAGGAAAGAAGAGGTGGGAAAGAAAAGGACATGTGGTTTAGAGAGATCAGAGATGAAACCAACACAAAAACAAGGAACAGAGGTTAGAGGGAAAAGTTGAAAAAGATGAAGGGGACTGATAAAACTGTGAGGAAAAAGGAGCAGAGAAAGAACATGAGAGACAAAAATTAAAATCACAATGACTCCAAAGGCAAGACAAAGATAAAAATGCAAAAAGAGAGAAAAAAAGAGAAAAGCCACAAGCGTTCCCTCTTTCACTGACAAACATCTTCTTTTTATTTTGTCTCCACACCATTCAATAAATACAAAATACAAACCAGCTTCATTTCCATAAACAACAGAAATCCATAAAATATTACTTATTTTGGAAAACAGAATTAGTATCAATCAAAGCAAAAAGGCAACAAGTTCAAACAGGCAGCGAAACTGCAACCACTGCTCTCCCAACAACCCAGGACTGGTCCTCGTACCAGTGGAAACGTTGGTTTGTTCCATTTGAACTACAAATGGACGTTGTTTTCGACTGGTGTTGCGTTTTAGACACGTTTCAAGCGGAACATGGTGACGTCACTCCCTGTTCTGATGTAAACGGAATGCAACACAAATTCTTACAACCAATGGCAATTGTAGATCGAACCCAGAGATACGTTGTTTTTTCTTTTTAAGTTTTGTGTTTACATTCTATACTGGCAAACACACACACACACACACACACACACACACACTCACACACATACACACATTCACACAGATGTAAGCGGGCACTGAGAGCTGCACTTCAAAAAAAAAGAAGCGTGGTCAGAGAAATTCGTCTCATTTACAGTCGTACCATCATATAGCATTCACAAACTCCCATTTGCTTTACATTTACTTTATGTCCTGTTGTAATAAAAAAACAGGAAAATACTATATAAAAAAAATCCCAGCAAAAGAAGGGCGAGAAGCAGAAGGCAACAGTTTTAGTTAAGTCTGATTGGGCATCTTCGTGTCCTCACTCAATGAGTCTGTTTTTTTTTTTTTTTACATTTCATCATTCCTCCGTCTCGTTACAATCCTGGAGCTGATAGCAGGGTGGGTTGTTTGGTGGGGTGGGTTAGGCGGGTAAGACCCAGTGTGGCTCTGGGTTCAGGTCCATCTGGGATGCAAAGACGGTGTAGTTGGGTAAAAATGGTATTGGGTTTTTTTGGGGGGGGGGGGGGGGGGTTGTCGGTCTCCACACAGATCAGTGTCTCAAGGTCCGTCTTTTGTCTGGTACTTTGGCCATCAGGTGGTCTTCCTCTTTGGAGTCTGTGGCAAAGGGACAAATACAATTAAGACCCAAGTGACCATCAAGACAACAATACAGAAAAGAATCCAGTTAAAATACAAGTTTCTCTCTGCATCACTTTTCTGAGTAGATTTCACAAATGAAGCCTTTAAATAAGTCACTAAAAATGTGTCTGTCCCTGCTGGCAGCCATGTTTCCAGAGTGAGCGAGCGCAGTCGGCGTTCAATAAGTCTTACTACATCACAACAACACTCAGTCCAACAGTCCTTCACTTTTTTGTATTCTACATTAAGACACATACTGTGATGTATAATGTTTTTGATTACCATTTGAAATATGATCATATGATTCAAACCTGCACTTCCATAGTTACCAGTTTTATCAGTTCATTCTCTGCTAAGTTTGTTTCTCGGCTGCTTACCGACACACTCCGAACAGCATGACCCTTCTTTGCGAGTTGTGTTGGAGCAGGTCACTACTGGACATTGTTTCCTCTGACACTTGGTCACACCGTGCTGTGGAGAGAAGAACAGAGGAAGAGGGAGGGTTGGTGATGTTGCAGTGGATCAGATATAAAAAAATAGAGTTATTTAATGGTAAAACGTTCAATACTAAGCCCTAATATACAAATGCTTTATTTACTACACTACACACACACACACAGGCGTTTTAATCTGCTTTGATTATTATTCATGAATCGATGATGCTGCGATCTTTGGTTTGGAGACTTCATTTAACAATTCGCAGTTTCATGTGTGACATGGAGGACCCAAGCGAGGACACCTGCAGGAACCTGGCTCGAGGCTGCAGGAAACTTGGACATTCTCTCACTCGCTCGCTTACACGCTGTGGATTATGCATCCTCGCTGCATTCTCGCATGAGCTCACTTGGACATTATCTGGAGATTAGATTAGCTGGTGGGAGAATTCCCTGCATGTCTGAGAGCAGCTGTAGTCATGTCAGTCTGTTCTAATAGGAAAGTGTGGATTCAGGCTTTTTCAAGTTAGGGGGTCATGTATTTTAAATATAAAATAAAACAGGACTGTGCAGGCCGCCATTAGATTTGTTGTTTGAGCAATGCTATAACGCCAATATAGGATCATTATTTCTATTTCACTTTACTGGAACACATCCAGAAAAAATATGTATCCAGTTTTTTTTTTTTTTTTTTTTTTTAAATAAAAAACATTTTCAGAAAAAAAAGAAAACACCATTTTCTTCAGGTGTCAAGTATTCAGAGCGTTCAGATCTACCCTTACACTTGAACAATAACACAGCTCTGTTAATACTGGAGTGGGATCCTGTGTTTGTCCTACAATTTCATTTAAAGAAATATCTGCTGTAAAAACCTCTATTATGCCAGGTTTATTCAAGACATGCTTGAGCATTACATACACATGTTGCATGAGTTCAACTCATCATTGACAGCTCGCTGATATGTAAGACCAGCTTTAAGTCGCATCACTTCATTCCAAATTCCAACGATCACAGATTCTGACAGACAAAAACAACAGAGCTGGTAGTGCCTGAAACCTCTTCACAGTACTGTATATATTATTCATTAATTATTCAAAGTCATTCATTTGAATGTTTTTTTGTATTGTGGTGTTTATGACCTGGAAATGGGCATTTTCCTAATGTATTCATGCTGCCAAAAGGTGGCAGTAAAGCACCTAACAGCTGTATGCCAAAACATCAAACAAAAAAGAAATAAAAAATAATATCTTTTAAAGTGAAAGAGCAGTGAGATGCAATACAAACAAGAGAAACATGTAAAACCCGAGAAAACGGTTGTAGTGGAAAAGTATCTGGGTTGTAGTCCAATAAATTCCAATAAATATAAAAAATGATTACCTCCCTAAGGAAGACACATTTTTTGCCGGCTTGTTTGCCTGTCTGTTAGTGAGCAACTAAACTCAAAAAGTATGTTGGGTTATGGCCCAATCAATAAATAACTGTATTTCAGAGGTGACCTGGACACATATTTTGCCTAAAAAAACAAAAGTTTAGAAAAAGAGGAGCGTGTTGACACTGTGGGAAACTCAGTGTCCTGAGTCTGAACCGTTGTTATCCTCATTCAAACATAACTTTAGCAGAATTAGCAGAACATCATTTCCTGTGCTCAATAGTACTTACATCACACCAGCAGTTGATGCACTTCATCTCTCCCACCAGTGGCACCCACGGGTGCCAGTTGTCACTGTTCTGGTAATAGTTTTTGCCAAATTTGCAGTGTCTTGGTCCATCCGCTTGCATCATGTCACTGTGCTCCAGGCCGGGCAGCGTCCTGTCCTCCTCTGGACACTCTTTACAGCAGTCTGAGGGGTTATGTCTGACTGGATGACTGCAGGTCAACACCGGACACGTCACCTTCTCACAGTGGACCTCACCTGTGGATCCCTATGAAACAAAGACAGCAGATCAGCTACAGTTGCTGCAGAAGAAGCTGTTCGTTTGTTTTTGTCCTTCCTCCCTCAAAGAAAAGTCAGAACATTCATGAAGAAATTTGAAAAACTGGCGCCTTGTTTTCTTTAGAGTTCAGGACATAAAAAAAAAAAGATTCATTAAAGGGCTTTTGGAAGGAAAAAAATCCAGCCAGATGTGAGCTGGTTTAATCGTGGTGTTTACCTTGCATGTGCAGACGGCACATTTAATGTAGCCAAAGGGCGGGACAAAGGGATGCCACGTGGTTCCTGGGGCATGCATCTTCTGGTCGCCTTCAAAGTAACAACCTGGGAAAGAAGCAGGAAAGCAGGATTAAATATGTATATAAGGTTATGAAAATGCCAAAGTGAGTGAGAGTAAATCTTTTACTGTACACAGAAATTGAGTGACAGTAGAATGGCAATGAAAGAAACAATATAAAAAGCAGAAGTTTGTACACACCCTCAGGATTTTCCTCCACTCTTTCCGGTGCTTTCATGTCCTTGGGATCCTTCCTCTCTGGAAAAAAATAAGGAAAGATATTTTAATTAATGTATGTATTTTTGTAATAAAGCTATTTAAATCTCAGGTCATGTGTGGGGAATGGGTAAGGTCATGACAAGGAATTTTTATTCAAAACATTTTGGTATAAACTGCACAAATGTTCTTCACTAGATGCTCAGCATGATATGCAGATGTTTTATGTTTCATGTAAAGTCATGTGACCCTAGATTTGGCAGAGTTAAATTAACAATAAAAGAATAGTATTTTACTCTTAGACTCAGCCCTTTTAGTTTTAAAGTTACACAAGTGAATTCATCTTGTTTTGGGTTTAAGTATCTGCAAAAGTGTTACATTTAACACTATTCAAAGGTGCATTTGGACCTAGGGACAAATGAGTGTGTACATTCCTCCTCATTTATTCGGATATGCAATATATATGTACATATCTTTATATTTTTTCACTTCTAACCCTAACCCTAAATCTATCCCCTTTGTATTTTTAGTCTTGCTACTGACATCCTCTATGAACCAATAATAATTTGGTTGTGGGGGAAAAACAAGTTGCTTTTAAACTTGAAACTTGGCCTTCGTGGAAAAGAGTTCGGGACTTCACCCAAAAGGATAAAACGATCACATAAACCGTATTAAATTAAATTAGTCGATGCACAATGAAGTTCTTGCACATATTGACTCTTGTCAGGACTTTCTCACCGTCACAGACGGGGCAGCACTTGTCCTCAGGCTGGATAGTTTTGGAGCAAGTCAACACCGGACAGATGACCGGATCGCAGATCACAGTTCTTTTCTGCGGAGAAAAAAGTGACAAAAGAAAGAATTACTGATTTGTGGCACACTTGTTGGGAGTTATTCAGTTGTTTTTTTGCCCAAACATGTTACAGTAAATTTTAAATTTGATGCGGTCTTTACCTGGCAGCTGCAGGAGAAGCACTTGTTGTAGCTGGGCGTCCAGCGGGAGCCGTGTGCATGGTGCTGGTTCTCAAAGAAGCAGGTGTGTGGATCTTTTTTCAGCTCTTCTGGGTCCTTCACAAACAGGTCGTCAAACTCGGCCTCCTCCACGTCCCCTCTGGTCCCGGACTCGCAGTTGTTTGGCACGTGGACCTGCGGAGGTAGACATGAAAAGAAGGGGTTCATGAGAACAATGACAGTGTAGAGGAGGTAGATGAAGAGGTATCGTGCTTTTAGGTTTGTGGGCCACACCTAAAAGCAGGCAGGTGTTCAGCTGGCTTTTTTAGTTGTTGCTGAATGGAGCACTTGTGTGCTGCTGGGGCAGATGGTGTGTTAATGTGTGCAGCCTGTGTTTGCTATAAAAACAGCTTGACCCTGCTGAACAAATAGCTCATCAGCCACTACACCTGCAGAGCTGCAAATGGGTTTATGGGTGACTGTGCTTCCGAAGTTTCATTTGACTTTTCAGCACCTGCCAGTGAAAGTGTGCATTTGTGTGGGTCTGTGAACGCAACACAAGCACAGCCACATACTGTAAATGGCGAGATGCTTAAAGCAGCCTCCACTACTACTTCTTCTTCCTTTTTAATCGATATAGGGAACACTTTGCCTATTGATATGCTTACAGGGAGTAAAGATATGTGAAAAAAGCCAAATATAGCAGTTATTATTATTTAGTTTGATTCTCCTTGTGTTGAGGTGTTATACTGCTTGTGTGTGTCTGGGCTGATACTGATTAAACATCTGTATCAGTATCACTATCATCTGTATGACCTTTAATTGAGTTGAGAAATGTGAATGTGTGACTGCAACTCACTTGAACTCAACCTTCTGTGACTTTTGTTCTCAGCTTAATGTTAGAGCATTACCACTGACGTTATGACCATATAATCCATGATATCTTAAGAGCATGTTTGCCACTTTCTGATGCCACAAACAGTGTTTCTTGACTGGAAACCGAAGTAAACAGCTCACTCTGGCGCACCAAAGTTCATAGAGAAAATCAGCAGTGTCACAAACTAGACGTAAACAATGTAGATATTATGATGTGAACCTAAAAAAAGAGGAAGTTTCCCAATCAACAGCCATGATTTCAATGAGACCAAGTGTCAGTGCAACCACACTTCAGTCAGAGCAACCAGACTAAAAAAACACCTGACCAACAGTTCTCATGCTATAATCGAGCATTTATCTTTTACAATAACAGTTAAATGAGGTCAGGGCTGTGTAGTAAAATGGGGTGTATCAAAGCAGATCAGTTTCATGGCCATTTGCCAGGGATTTCAGATTCCACTAATGAAAGTTAAAATGGTCACTTTTGAATTATTTTCATGTTAAAAAATATCCACAGTGTTTCCCTCAGAATTTGCTCATGTCAGGATCAGGTCCAGTAAAATGTCCCTTTGGACCATCATAGGAGACTAAACTTTCACAGCTGCTCGAGCGAGTATCCCTGTTGTTTCCATTTTGGCGTGAAAACTGCATCAAATCAAGTAAAAAAAAAAAGTTTGATACATTCCGATAAATATTGATGTTCATGTTGTGAGTATTTTTGGATGAAGAAACATTATTTAAATGTATGTAAAGTGGCTGTTTTTAAACATGCCTTTCCACGTATTTCTCCTCTGGGATTGAGCTTGGTGCTGACTTGGATGAAGGCTGTTCCCTGGTCCAGGTGTTGCAGTAATTCAACGCTGATGTCCTTCAACACTCCCTGAGCCTGGAGGAGAGGATGACAAGAGAGGATGAGTTCCTGTGTAACATTTGCTCGTGTGTTCGATTTCCTTTGTTTACACTGACGTACCTGTGATCCATAGAAGCCGGTCAGCAGCCTCTTGTGTGTGGCGCTGCTGTCTTCCATCTCTCCGATCTCTGCCAGCCCGTGGAGGTGAGCGTTCACGGTTAGGTCGTCAATCTTGCTCAGGCCAGCGACCACAATCTCATAATGCAGGTGACACTGTTTGTCCACTGACACCCAGGCGTGGCCTGCGGCACCGGTCCTTACAGGGGGGGACACAAAGTGGCCGGCCAGAAGAGTGGGCATCTCTGGTGGAGGAAGACATTATGAAAGTGAGGTTGAAGCCAGAAACGTTTATACGTCTTACACATTTATAAAGCATTTCCATCTGTTTTAATCTGGCACAGTTAAGGCTACAGTTGTAACTTGGCTATGCAATTTAACTGCACTACTGTTCTTGTCACAGTATACACGCAGCAGAGAATCGATTTGGTAAAATGAGTGTGTCAGACTACCTTCTTTTTCTGATATTTCTGGGTCCAAGCCCAGAAATGGAAACTCTGGTGCATACACAGAGTGTCAAGGCCAGTTTGGGTCAAGTGAATGAGTCCAATGTGACTCCTAACTGCATTATCTGACTGCGTTAGTCCAACATCAACTTAAATTCGTACAATTTCAGTCAAATTAAAATGTATTGAAAACTCCAGTTTTACAGTTTTTATACTGAGTGTTCCTTTATTTCTGGTGTGTTCCATTCTATTCATGTCCGAATGTGTATAATTGTAATTTTCTTTGCATTGCAAATACCTACCTCCATATATATTGTTTTAGCAAAAGAAAGAGCTTTCTAATGTATGCATATTAATGTAAAATTGCAAAACACTGAAGACAAATGTATTTTGATTTGACTGTAGGTGTGAAGGTGACAGTGAATGGCTGTTTGTCTCTATGTGGCCCTGTGACAGACTGGTGACCTGTCCAGGGTGTACCCTGTTTAGACAGTGTGTGAGTGTCCTCCCTCCCACCACATCATATCCTTCTTTCCTTCCTTTCTTCCCTCCTTTGCTTTTCCCACCGATCCTCACCATGTCTTGGTGCCTCCAGGCCGCTGTAGAACAGAGCCTTTATCTGCCCCCTCAGCTCTCCCTCCTGACTGTGAGCCGTGGCCACGTTGATGAACAGCTCGTTCTGCAGCAGCATGTGAATGTGCCGAGCCTCCAGACGACTCCAGCTGCCCACTGCTCGGCCCGTGGCCTTGTTGTACTCGGGTGTCAGGTCGTACAGGACGGAGCGCTTGTTGCGGCGCCTCGGCTTCAGCTCAACGGTGACGCCAACCACGTCGCTGCTGAGACCTGCAACCTGAACCTGCAGGAAGGAGACGAGGTACAGATATTTAGAATATGTCATTGACCCACAAATTCATTTAATTTCAGGTTCATTTCAGTATATATACGGTCTATGACTTTTACTGACAGACAGGTGGTGTGCAGCTTTACTGGGTATGTAGTGATGTCTCATCTCAAAATTATATAATATATATATATATATATATATATATGATATATGCTATATATATAGCACTATGTATATATTTAAATTAACTAATTTGTGTGATAATTAATATTTGTTTTTGTGGGTTCTCCAATTTCGGTTTTGTAAATGTAAATATATTGCGATTATTGATTTGACACCCTCAGATGAATAAACAAAAACAAAAAAGCCTCACCTGGTAGTCTAGTGTGCCGTTGTCATGGAGGTTGAAGATGGCGGATCCAACACCTCCACTCTTCCCCGGGGTCAGTGCGTCCCCGCTGGACATCACACTCTGGATAGCTGGAGCAACACAGAGACAGGTTAATTTCAAAATTTCGGCTCAGAATATTGCAACGCTGGTTTAAATTCTTTTTATTGTTTCCAGCTCAGCACCTACTTTAAGATTTTTAAAAAAATTAGAGGGCTCCACACAAAAAAGTTAATAGTAAATAGCACTTTGGACGACAAAATAGAAAATGTATTCGCTTTTTGTAAAAGAAAATCACGGAATCTACAATGTGGAATCTCTTCATGGAGCCCCCTGGCAGTGTAATATGGGACCCCAACCCCCACGCCCCATTTGAGAACCACTGCCTGACAGCGTAAGAGATGAGGCAATGATTTATGTCAAAACTTTTGCTGGTTGGCTGAAGGATGGAAAACACAAGGACACATCGTGAGTTCCTCATACACACACACACACACACACACACACACACACACACACACACACTAGCCGCATAATGTCATCCCTTCAACGAGACAGAGTCATTGAGGGGACAGACTCAATTGAACCACTAATCAGGAGGCGTCTCTGCTGGTGTAATTGTGCGCGACCTTGAGCCAAATGCATACATGTTGGAGCAGTATATCTGATGCACACACACACACACACACACACACGCACACACATTCACATGAGATTAAGCCTTCGAATGAGGTAACCCACTGCTGAATGCAGTCGGCTTTAAAAGATTGAGCTGAAATGACAGGATGGAATGAGTAACAGAGGAGGAGGAGAAAAGTGCGGAGAGACATTTTCTCAGAAATAAAATGCCACAGAAGAGGAACAAAAACAAAGATGTCTGTGTCTGTTCTCGTTCATCCAAGAGGCCTCTTTGGAACTGAAGAAGTCTTCAGAAGTCCATTTGCTACAGAAGTAGCAAAAGAAGTCCATTTGCTACTGATTCAGTATTTCGGGAAGAACATAGATACACGAAAAAAACAAAAAAACAGGAGACGACAGGACAGACGGAGAGTTGGACGGAGGGACTGATGGGAAAGATAGAGGGAGAGAGAGGAGAGAGAGTGTTGGGTTCGAATTCTTCATACATAACGTAAAGCTGTTAGTCACAGCACTGGAACACCAGCAAGGAGAGTCCAGTCCAGCAGACTGTGGCCTTGGCAGCAACAGTGTGAGAGAGAGTGTGTGTGTGTGTGTGTGTGTGTGTATGTGTGTGTGTGTGTTAGTCTAGTTTACAAAATACAGTCTTGATACATATTTGTGTGTGTGTGTGTGTGTGAGAGAGAGAGAGACAATGGAAATGTCTTTCTAAGTGATTCAGAGTGTCCGGCACCTTGATATGCAATGCTCACGTTCAAGTATGTGTCCCATGAAAAGACCATGTGTGCATGTTTTATGGTTTCAAACGATTGGGCTGTCCACAACATTCCTGAAACCTCTTTTCTCTCTCACACACACACACAGAGACACACAAACACACACACACACACACATGCATACACAGTGTTGGTGGGCCACCAAGTCAAACAGAAGGTCTATAAACATGGTTTTCCCCCAGCGATAAGACTTGAAAGGATGGCGACAGAGAGAGAGAAAAAAGGGAAGTATTTACAGAGAGGAATGACAAAAACAGCCACACATGGACAAGCACAAACACATTGTTAGAGGCCTGCATGTTTTGTTGCATCTACAGTTTTGCTGAAAACCAACTGGCCGGAACAGTTGTGTAAAGGGGGGGTCGGAAGAAAAAGAACAAAAAAAAAAACATGCAGAAGAAAGATAAGCTTTTTCTGTTTTTCATTTCAGCTGTGTAAAAAGGTGTTTGTTCCACTTCACAGGCAGCACTTACTGTCGCAAGACTTTCTGCCGGTGATGAAGCCAGAGATTTGCCGCGGGTCCTGAGCCTCGGTCGCCACGGCGATCTCCAGCTGACCGCGAGATAACCAGAACAATTCGCGGCTGTTCAGGTCTGTCAGCACCTCTGCGAAGTCCGGATCCTGCACAGATGGAGTCAGATGTGAAATGTGGGTCAGCTGTGAGTGAATATAAAACTTCCAGTGAACACAGATAACAAAAGTAAAGACATGACATTATTTCTTTGTTATATGTGTATATGTATGTATATATATATGTTGTTGATGTTAACACTTTAACCATGGTGACCATGATTCTCAACCCTGTTCTACCAGTTGCACTGTGGGTTTTCTCTGATGGAACTTGGAGAACATTTTTAGCAGAAAAAAAACAGAATGAAAAATATGGTTTCACAGCTACTTTTCTCTACAGAAGTAAATCAGAGACATTCATTGCACACAAAAAAACAAACAAACAAACACTTGTAGTGCAAACTAACTAATAGCAAATCTGTCCCCAGGTCAGTAAAATCTCTTCTCGATAACTTAAATGCATGAATCATTAAGTCAGAAACCATTATGACCCCAAACTCTTGTGTTCCATGAAACCACAGTGTGTAAATCACCAACACACACATGGACCCGGGGCAGAAATATGGCTCAGAACTGTCACAGCATGTTTCATAGTGACTGAAGTTTCATTTCACACATAAGGCAGAGCGGAGAGTCTGGCACTCAGGGACGCTGAGAAATGTTGGATTAATAGGACAGATGTACGAGCGTGTTGAAGAAATGTTACTTTTATGACCTCGTGGCCTCGGTTCAATATAAATATACATGTACTATAAATCCACGTGGTGAGAGGCCAAAACAGAGAGAGGGAGAGGAAGGGTGACTTATATTAGTGGGAAATGAACGGACAGACTAATGAGGGGAAAGTAAGGTGAGGACGGATATATCGAGGTCTTGTGTAAATCAGCCGGAGCAGCAACACTGTCACCATAAAACCCCCCCCCAAAAAAATGGCTTCACAATTTAAAATGTGTTTTTCAGTTTTCAGAGAGAGAGAGAGAAAAAGTGATGTGTGCTCTGTTTGTATGCGTTTGTTTGTGACTCAGCTCCACTCGAGGTGACTCGGCACTTCGGTTCTGGGTGTCTCGCTCGCAGAGGTCATGTTGCTGAGCTTGAAAACTTATTTCACAGACAGTTTTCTCTCACCACTGGGCCTGAAAAGGGTCGCATCGGCTCTTCATGCAATTCCTGGCAGAATTAAAAACAGGCCCGCCTTTCATCACCCCCCCCCCCCACACCCCCATCCATCTCAGCCCGCAGACCACTAACCACTGACATGTGTGTGGAGTGTGTGCACAGTCCATCCTCTCTACCTCCCCTCCCTCCTCTGTGTCTCTCATCCCTCGCTCACATCTGTCTCCTGCAAAAGCTCCTCTCTCTCTCTCTCTCTCTCTCTCTCTCTCCCACACACAAACTTTCTCTCCCTCTCTCGTCTCAATCCATTCTTCTCGTCACGTCTCGGGGTAGTTAACTGTGATCAGAGCGGCAGCGACGTGAACTCTAGGATGTGGTGAACGAGCCACATCCGTCTCAGAGAGGGAAGGTGCGGTGGAGAGAAGTTGTTGTGTCATATGTTCCTAACCAACAACAACACCACTCCTCCTCCTCCTGCAGATAACACCATTCCCATGCCATTCAGGGGAACACACGGAACAATTTTTCTTCTTTTCTTCTTTTACTGTTGAGCACTTTTATATATTTGAAACAAACAGGCCTCAGACAGCTTTCTGTGTGGAAAATGTCGATGTTATTACTCACGTGAGACGTCACGTTGGCTCGGATCTCCCTCAGGATGTGCTGACGGTACACAAGCTGGACACGGATGGGCACCAAAAGAGGCTCTGAGGGGAGAGAAGCACCATTTCCTCATTAGCATTGGTTATAAATATCATCTTAATTCAAACCTTCAACAAAAGTTTTTACTCTAAAGATGTACTTAGTGTTAAAAGACTGAAACGATCCAAAAAAGGGTGATTCTGGCACCAGTGGATGGTTCAGCTTTTACAATCCCAGCTGATCAATGCAGTTCAATCATTTACAAGTACCATATAAAATAATATTAAATTGATCAAATAATCCTCTCTTTGTTGACACAGCATGAGTCAATCTGATACTTGCCTGGATCAGAAACCATAAAACGAAAAAAAAAAGCAAAACCCAATATGATCCAAACCTCCCTGAATATCATGTTTATGCTTCAGTAAACACAGATGGTAAAGAGAGAGACACGCACCACCACCGCTGTCATGTGACCATGACATGAGCGATGGCAGCACATGTCTGCCACTGCAGTGGTCATGTCAGCTGTGGGGACATAATTTAAGCTAAAAGGAGACAAACGCATAAAGGGAAAGTGTAATTTTATCTGTGAAAACAATCCAAGAAAAAGCTGAAGCTAAATTCTAACCGAGTCGTGATGTGGGATAATTTATTTCTTCCCTTGTGGGAGTAAAATATTTGAAACACAGTTGGAGATACAGTATCTTTTCTTATTTGGTTTAGTTATGCTATTTATTTCTTCTTTACAGGAGTAGAATATGTGTTACACAGTTGGATAATTATACATTTGAAATGGCCTGAAGTACAGTACAAATGTGTTGTTAATAGCTTCATAGTGTAAAATTGCTAAAATGACTCTATTAGACTGATATTGGTACCCGTAGACACTTGGTATCGATATTGGTATCAGACCCAAAAAAATGATATCATGCCATTCCTAATCGAATCGAATATGCATCATTACAACTGTGTTTTTAACAACTTCATTGTTTGCTAAAAATGACTTTATAAAATAAAAGGTCAAGGTTGGCAAGAAAAATAAGGGAATAATCTTACTAATAATCTTATTTACATTCCCCATGAGCAGCCATTTTGACAGATCAGAGCTGTGAATGGTCACATCATTGGTGGCTGAGTTCCATTTAGTTTTGGGCAACATGCAGGTTTACCATCACACTCGTCATCAATAATGTGATATACAAAATGGCTACCCATTCACCCTCAAGCTCCTTCTCGACATTATTCCACAAACAATCTCTCGCGTTAACCCCTTGAACTGTCACTGTGTCTGCAGCTTCTCTCCCACACTTCTCTTCCCTCTTTCATCTCTTTTCCCCTCCCCTGCATCTCTTACCTCTGTCTCTGTGTTCGATGAGGCCTTGCAGGATGAGGATGAAGTGCAGGTTGTTCTCGGTGTCACTCAGTGTCAACATGGCGATGCCTCCCATGCCTGAGTTCTCCTCCTCGGATGTCAGCGTTGCACTGAACGTCTCTGCGCGTATTAAAAAAAAAAAAAAGAATGTGACCATGCGCTCAGTTTTCTGCTGTGCGCTCTCTCCTCTCTGTAAACAAAGTCCCTCATTTTTCACCATGTTCATCCATCTATGGCTTTTTAAGATTACAGCAGTGTGTATACAAGTCCGCTCATGTGTAAATACTGCATTTACTCTAATGCAACTAAAGGAACATTGCAAAAAAACAAAATGAATAATGCTAAATTCTTCACACATATACACACACCAGCAAACAGAGCTCTGTGCTTGATGATCTTTCCCTCCACGTCTTCTCGTCTGCTCGTCGATGTTGTCATGCGGACGCGCATCTGTTCACTCTGCAGCTGTCGCATTAGAGGCTTGGCCAGGTTCTTCCAGACTCCGCAGATCTGCTAACGCACACGCACCAAAAAGAGAAAGAGTGAAGCTGTAACATTTTGCACGACTTTAAGGGGACATCGAGTCAACAGTCGAGCTAAACTTTCAGCGATAATACAAAGACATTGCATCATGCGATTGTTGCATAAACCTTCAACGTGAAACCAGCAGCTCCTCCTGAGAGTAGCAGGAAGAAATGTGGCGGCGAGCCTGCGCTTCATAGCTCAGAGTTCAGGAGGTAATCTCCATTTTAATAAGCCATACTCTGCTAAGGCAGTGATGTAATGTGTGAAAAATTCTCTCCTTCTAACATGCACCCCCACCACCACCCTCCCGCACAATCTTCTTTTTGCCCCAGGGTGTTTTCTCTGAGGTCTTCTGCTGCTTGACATTGACATATTAAAAATACAAACAAAAAAACCCAAACAATTTGTACAGTTCCTGGGTTCTGTGTTTCGGGGGGTCACTGAGCTGTGTGTGCATATGAGCAGGAAATGATGTGTAGTGATGGAGCAGACCTGTGGGATTCTGCCGACATGCATGCGTGGATACTACTGTTACACTGACATATCGGTCCACTGATTTGCTGAGATGATATGGGCCTTTCATTAAACTCGGCCTGTGTGCGTTTTTTCTTCTTTTCTTTTTTTCAAACTCGATGGTGACTGAGTGAGTGCATGAGTGCTCGTTGATGTTTGGAGCAATCACGCAGAGTTTATGATGTTTACAAAGAGGCAGTGAAGGAAAACGGTTAGTGTGTATGCGTGTGCATATCTAAATATATCATTTATTATTGTAGGGTGAGTTATGAGAGAAGAGGTTTGAGCACAGAGTCGTGGAGTGAGATCATTTATCAAACCGGTACTTAAAGTCTCTCTCACTCTCTCAGGAAACACACACACACACACACACACACACACAGAAGAAAGATTAGAAGTTATTTTCAATTTTATTTATGTGATGTCTTACCACGTCTGACTGTCCTTTGGGGACCCTGTACTCAAAAGCCATGCTCCCATCTGAATCCAGGAAGATTATTTTACTGGGACGATCCATTCTGCACAGCAAGAAGGGGGGTGGGGGGTGGGGGGGGGGACAGATTTTTAATGAGAGGAACATTTTTCTTTTCTTTTACATCATGATGTCAATTGCAGTAAATTGGCGGCTCTTAACACTGTAAAGTGAATTTTAAGTGTGGCTGTTTGAGATACTGGCACACCGTCAGCGCTAACTGTGTTGAATACACCGCCAGGCGTTGCTGAAAAACAGGCTGACTCTCAAAACACGGCTACCAGCAAGAAAAAAATTGCTGCGGTTTTAGCCACTAAAGAAAATGATCACATAATAACATTTATACCTGCTTAAGTCTACGACATCTTAAGATTGCGTTGCCTGCTAAAGCCCATAGAGAAAATCAGCAAATTTAGCTTACAGCAATACAGGTGTGCTTGTTTACCGTCACCTCACATGAATTTTAAAGCACTGAAGGCAAAAAATAGTACATTTGAACGTACTAATGAGGCAGCAGTAGATCAAGAGCTACTGTGTGCTGTGGTGTTAAAACTGTCTCTATGGATTTTCTTATGGGTAATGAGCAGATGTTCATGATGTGATACAAATATTTGACTATAACCAGGAAAATACTTTCGATTACAGAGGAAAAACCAGCAAACATATTCATATGACATATGTTTTATTAGGTATGCCTTTTGTTAAGTGGATAAAATCTGATTTGTGTTCCCTAGTGGCAGCCAAGTTGTCTAAGGTTGGTTCTTGGCAATGAATACTCGAAAAAAAAAACCTGAACCAACACTTAAGGTTTGCTCGGGAATAGATGGGGGATATAGCTCAACTTAGTGTGCGTTGTACCTCTGGAATGTGATGGAGAAGGCCAGGCTGGTTCTGGTCAGAGAGAAGCGAGCTCTGGCGACACCACTGGAGCTCCACAAGTCTGTCCCACCTATCAACAGTGCTACAAAGTCTGCAGGAGGACACAAGAGTCAGGTTATATACATATAAATATCATATGGTATTTGTGTTTTGTGTCCTTATGAACATTCTTGTAATGGTGTTTTATTTAAAACATGTGTTGCATTAAGTTAAGAGTCCC
Source organism: Microchirus variegatus (assembly GCF_963457635.1). NCBI lineage: Eukaryota > Metazoa > Chordata > Actinopteri > Pleuronectiformes > Soleidae > Microchirus > Microchirus variegatus. The sequence continues at coordinate 16,903,345 of NC_139804.1, forward strand.
GATTCCCATGTTCTGCTCACCGGAGCGACTCTCCCCGGGGCCCATGTCCTCGGAGCTCAGGTACGATCTGTCGTTGTAAGATTTGTGGAGGTCGTCCTCCTTCTCTTTTCCCTTCTCATGGAAAAAGTCAAAGCTCTCCAGGACAGGGTCTGTCTGCTTTGTGTCATCATCACCTAAAGAAGGGAGGAGGAAAGCAGTTACATAAGCTGTCACTTGCATTTTTCTATGTATAAAGTGTATAAAGTGTTGTTAGCCTGTAAAATCTCATCTGAATTAACACTAATTTGATCTGATTCCATGTTTTATTTTTTTTTTACTTATTATTATGTTATGGGGAAAAAGGTATGACCACTATTTCAAAATCGTATTGAATTCATTTATAATTCAAGACTTTAATTCAATTTAAAATGATGGCTAAATGGTTAAATTAAATTTCGACTGAATTAATGTCTAATTCTATTTCTAATTTTAGGCCAGTTTTAATCTCTATGTGATGTGAGCAAATACCTACACATACTGCATTAATTAGACTGCATTAATCAGCTGTTTATGACGTGAACACTGTGACACGTGTGCCCCCCCCCACACACACACACTCTTGCAGCTGAAAAGCACAAGGTGAATTGAGAGTGACACTGGCGTGCGAGACCAACAATGATCCGCTGTTCCACACACACACTGCTTGCATTCTGATGTAATATGTAGACCTCAATGCTTTTCACACGCACGCACACACACACACACACACACACACACACACACACACACACACACACACACACACACACACACACACACACACACACACACACACACACACACACACACACACACACACACACACACACACACACAAACCAGTGCTCACTTGGCCAAATAAAGACACAGTCACACTCTCCTGAGAAAGAAAACCTCAAAACCTCACACTGCCATACACTACAGTCATATAAATGTTCCAAACCTGGACTCAGCTGGACCTTCTGCTTTCTGTCTTGGTGTGTGCCACAAACACACACTCACACGCACACACACACGCACACGCGCACGCACACACACACACACACACACACACACACACACACACACACACACACACACACACACACACACACACACACACACACACACCTTTAATATCCTCCACTGGACACACTGCATGCTTCTGGGCAGTGTCACTCTCACTCTCACTCTCTCCACTTAACACTACTGAATCCTCAGGTGCACCAGTCATTACACACAAACACTCTCTCTCGCTCGCTCACTCTCTCTCTCTTACACACACACACACACACACACACATGCATCATTTCCCATCATTTACACAAACACACCAGCTGCTTTGGTGCCAAAGGTAAGACAAACACACTCAACCTTTTCCTTAAAACTCAACCACATAATTATGGGCTCGTGGACACACACACACACACGTACACACACACGCACACACACACTGTTGTCCTCAGTACTTTACCTTTACTTTCCATTACTAGAAGCACATGGCAACAAAAACCACCCAATCTGCTGAATAATAGTGCGGCAGGCTGACCCACCCAGTGTGTGTGTGTGTGTGTGTGCGTGCTTGTATTTTTTGCCAAATTTCTGTCAAAAACGCTTAACATGTCAGGACAAGTAGCCCCCATGGAGACCAAAACCTGGTCCTAATGAGGCAGAACCTCATACCCGAGGAACTGGTCAAGGTTATGGCTAAGGTCTGAGCTGTGGTTATGTTAGGGTTACGCATTAACTGGTTATGGTTCAGGATTTAGGCTGTCACACTAACCTGTGTGTGTGTGTGTATGCATGTGTGGTGCAGTAAGTGGCAAAGTTTGCATGAGGCTGAATAGATGGGAAGTGAATTAATTTAGAGTCCATTTGATGCAGATGAGTGGGAAATCAACTGAATCCAGCAGCGTACTAACGAGCAGACCAAGAAGGGGGGAATAACAAACAACAACAACAACAACAACAAAAAACAAACCTGTGCATGCAACAGGAGAATGAAGGTAGAGAAATATGATTCAAAGAAAGAATAAACAAAAAGGAAAAGAGGCAATTTCAGTGGCAGGAGAGCATAGATTTAAACAGTGCTGTGTTGTTTTCCCATTTCTAGAGAGAAGTTGATTAATTCATTTAACATAGGAAGCAATTTTACTGTGAAACCATTCAGGAGGAGCGGGAGGTGAGATTGAGGTGAGTGGAACAGTACCTTTCGGGCAGGTTTTACAGCAGTGACCCGGCAGGAGGACCGGGTCATCACAGCTCGGTTTGGGACAGTCCTGTTTGATGTTCTTGCAGTTGACCTTCCCAAACACCTTGCCACGGCGACTCTTTTGCTACACAAGATGAAACAAACGTGTGTGTCATATACAAACTCAGTACATCTGGTTAATGTTTGCAGATGAACAACATGTGGCAAAAGGATGACCGAAGAATCTAAAAAAGGCAACACTTTGGAGTTTTGTGAGGATCTAATTGTGCACAAGGACGTGAATCGAAAAACAACATACTGTTTAAAAATGGTAAAAATGACAAACTCGGTGCATAAAGGGAGGAATGGAATTAAAATAGGAGAAACAGTAGTGGGAAATAAGAACAGACATAAAAGACTGTGTCAGAGTGAAATTCTTAGCACAAAAGGACATGATGACTGTTGACCACTAACTCATATGACAGCTTTCAAAGAAGTCCTACAGTTTAAAACAGAGACAACCCTACTCCCTAGAGCCAATGTTTGATTTGTCCTTTCCGGGTTACAACAAACATGGTGGACTCCACAGAACGGAATCCACTCCAGGAAAGCGTGACGAATTAATTTCAAGGCAATAATGAACAAATTACCCCTATATTCTCCACACTGGTCATAATATCCTTCCTGTGAAAATGTATACATACTATTTCACATGGACTAGATTTCAATTCTACACACACTGATGATGGGTTTCTAATGTTGCGATCAGCGCATGTATGAACATGTGTCATGTGTGGAGAGTGTAGGTTAAGAGCAAACTTACAGGTTCGCAGTGGCACTGGACGCAGTGCATGACACCGAAGGGCTCCCCCAGGTCTGGGTGCCACGTGTCGGCCAGAGAGTAGAAGCGTCCTCCAAATGAGCATCCTGTCAGACAAACACTGCTGAGTACACATGTGATCTTCAAGGTCAAACGGGATCACAGTTCTCCAAACTGGAGGCAATCTTGATTAGAAGCTACATGAAATTGTACAATTACACACACGGTTTTTGTCCTTTTAAATTACAATTTGAATTGGCGCAGAGACGAACACAGTAATGACCTGACTTACAATCGATTGCGAAAAGAAAGTGCAACTCTCTGGCTTTTATTAAGTGTCAGACCACATGCTGCATGACAAACTATGCAGACCGGACCATTGCACATATTTTCATATTTTCAACAAATAAATCCTGCATAGCTCACTGCCCAGGCATGTTGGAGGCGACCAAAACTCCCTGGATGCCTCATGAGTTTTGGGAATCAACCTTGCATCCTGTCTCACATAAATGATCCATGAGCAAGGGATAAATTCAATTTTCCACTGAAGTAAAAAAATTATCAGGGGTTTTCCAGAAATGCACAAAATGAAGTTCAAACTTGGGCAAAAAGTATTTTCACATCAGCATTAAATAAAGAGTGCAGTTTATTATATATATATATATATATTAAAAGTGATTTTAACATTATGGAGGATGGTGTCTGAAGTAACTTAACAAAAACACAGAGTCATGTAGGAACAAACCTCCCCACTCCCTTGGTTTTTCAGCAGTAACCGCATAGATAAGTGGGGCAGCAATTCCTGGCCCAGTCTGGATATGCACAGCCTCTAACTCCACTTTAAAGCAGTAAATTATAGTAGTTTCACTTTAAATCCAGTGCGCTGGCTGTAAAAAAAACACATTGCTGTTCTAATATATAAGGACTTGGTTGCATATTGATTTTACAGGAGATAAAAATGGCTTTTAGTGTTGTTATTACTATACTGCCATCATAATTAAGTGTTAGGCGTGCTGAGTTACTACAGGAATATTATAGTGATGTTTGTGGTTAGAATAAGTGGCTGTAAGGGTGTGTAACGGACACACACAGTAAAAAAAAAAGAGAGAAAGTGGTTGCACAAACTTAAATATTGATAAATAATGTCCATTCAAACTGGACAGTCAATACGTTGTAATAGCACAGTGAGGCACATATGCAGATCTACGGTACATATTTTATATATAGTTTGCATTCAAGTTAAATGAAGAGTTAAAGGAGTTGTTTGAAATTCTGTTTACATAACTCACTAATTAATCCAGTTTGTTGAAACTTATGTTTACAAGCTCATTTACGAGTTCATTTAAAGGTGCCATTTGTAAGAATGTGGCCAGAAACGGTTACTACATTCAAATTCAAAATACCAAGGTCTTTAAGGTTTCATTTTCTGACGTAACTGGCAACCCGTGGTTGCTTTTGCAATCATTTTAACGATTTCCAAAAATAGCATTTAAGGGCCCAGTTCTGTGTAGATAAAAAGGCAAAATAATACAAAAAGTTTTTGTGGATTCTATTTAAATTGTATGTAAATGCCCTAAGGTTGTCTTCTTTTTTGCAATGTTGCCGCCCCGTACACGACCTGCCTCTTTCACTGCCACCAGCCTGGTTCACATTATTCTTTCATTAAAGTGACTACACACTTTAAACAGTCCGCTCCAGTTAAATGCAGCCAAACTGTGAGCTGCTCGCTTCGCCTGCCACCTCTGCCTCTGTTCAAATAAATCATCTAAGAGGAGCTGTAATGGAAAAGTGGACTGATTGCACTTTCCAGTGCTGAGCCGCGTCCACGCTGAGGCGTCGGACGTGGAGTTCCCACAGTTACCTTACACAAAAACCGCAGTGGGCTTTTATTTTTTTCACACGTGAATCAAATGGTATTCGCTGTGGTTATGACTCAGATGTTTGCCGCTAGTTTTACACATGAGCAACACTGGCAATTACAGGACGTTTCAGGGATGAAGCCCATGTGGAAATTCAAGAAAATTGGGTAAGTGTGTTATTATAGTGGGAGGGGGGGGGGGGGGGGGGGTTAAAGGAACAGTTACAAGAAAGTCACTTTAAATACCAATCCGTAGGCTAATACTGTTACGACTGAGCCACCTTACAGGAATTCACAACCACACCTAACGCACACCTGCAACCCCAACATAAAGTTTTGAAATAACTAGTGTTATTACAATAATAACTAAATCAATTAATCCTGTGGTTTTTTTTTTAAGAAGTAAAACACTTTTTCAGATTTTTCAGCTTCAGCTTCTTTTAAGTGTAAGTCTGCTTCTTCACTCCATATAACAAATAATTACATTACAACTGAATTTTTGTTGTTTGTGGACAAAACAAAACATTTGACAACATTATAACTTCCAAGTTTTGGTAATACTGATCAACATTTTTCAACATTTTCTGACATTTTATGGACCAAAGTAAAATAATATTTAGTTGCACCCCTTACATTAGATTTAAAATAAGTTATTTTAAGCAAAATCTAGGGTTAATAATATTGTGCTCACTACTGCCCCCACTGGAAAAATCTAATTCAAACTCTAAATCTGCTTAGGGACCCATAAAGGCTTGGTCCGGCCCTACTAAGCTCTGTTGTCCAAGAATGATCCAAATCCACCCCCCCAAAAAACCACACATGTTTAACTTGAGTGCAGCTGCTCTCTGCTGTATCATCATCGCGTCTCTGTATGAGGTCAAACTCGTGTGTCTTCTTACCTGACAAGCCTTTGAAGGGCAGCGGTTCTCTCTCTGACTGTATGGGCAGAGCGGGAGACTTGAGCCGCGAGGCCGCTCCGGTGCGCAGCCACGCGCAGCTCAGGACGCACAGCAAGGAGCGGAGCGCGCGGGGAAGCAGCATCCCAAAACTTCCTCACTCTCTCTCTCTCTCTCTCTCTCTCTCTCTCTCTCTCTCTCTCTCTCTCTCTCTCTCTTCTCCCTCTCTCTCTTTCCTTCTCTCCACTGACGATTTCCCTCAAACCTCTCAAGTGCTACGTACTTTTAAAGAGCCACGGTTGATTAATTGATACTCTGACTATAAGAAGATGTCAGCTTCGTCCTTATATCCTCCAAAGTGGCCAAAGTCCACCGAGTTTCAGCCAGGCATTCGTTTTTTCTTTTTTCCTCTTTTCTTTCTTTCCGTAGACAGAAGGTGGTGTGTCTGCCCTCTTCTACGGTTCCGTCCCTCTCTGTTTTATAGTCCTGCTTCCCTGACAGCTTGAAGCAGCCACCGGCCAAGAGGAGGAGGAGGAGGAGAGGGAGGAGGAGGAGGAGGTGTGTGTGGGGGTTGATGGGAGGGATGGGGGTTGGGGGAGGCTGATGGAGAAGGAAATCGACGACCTCGCATCAATTCACATTCACTCTAAAGATATGGAAACGAGTCTGTGTCTGATACAGTTTGAGGCCAAAACTAACATCACACAGACATCACACATTCTACATGAGTGAAACTTAGTAAACAGTTATATAGAATATACAGGAGAGTTGAATTTGTTTATTTTTGTTTTTGAGTCAAAAAATAAAAGACAGGTTAGGATGAATGAATGATTTTTTTTTTGATGGTGATTCACAGTAAGGATTTTGTACAATAAAAAATGTAATTGTTTCTTTAGTTGATTAAATGGTTTTTTTGACAGGGGCGTTGCAAAAGCATGCAATTACCTTGGGGCCCAACCCAAAAGGGGGCCCTTGGAAATGGCTGAAAAGTATTAGAAGCTGCTTTCAAACCTGCACCGAAATTGCGTGGAGGATGTGTAACTGCAACAACCTCAACATTTACTTCAAATATCTGGATGTCAGACATTCATCTGTTTTCCTTCAATGCATCTGTCTGATCCAGACAACCTCCCCCTGCATTCAACATTCATGTTCATATGATGGTCTTCTTCCTTCTCCTTCTGATTTCTCAATGGACCTGTGCGTTACATGAATGGAATAAATTAAAATGAATGAATGAATGAACACATGTGAAGGGAAAATGGTGATGTTTTGGAGTTGCATAATCAAATGTCCAATTGTGAGAAAGTCCTTTGTATAAATGGTACAA